>NW_024582691.1:508944-512026 GCF_018398535.1 Haplochromis burtoni | reverse complement strand
TTTTTACAAAAAACCAGCTGAACATGAGAGGTTTTTGGACCAATTTTGTGTTCTCCATTCTTTAAGCACCGGTTTGAGCACCGTTTGAGCACCGGCACCGTTTCAAAAGTACAGATTTGGCACCGGTATCGGATAAAACCTAAACGATACCCATCCCTACTGGGGACATTCCTGATTCTTTTCTCCAAGGTTCATGTTTGGCACTTGGAGCACTTTAGCACCACCAATGGGTCAAAGATGTTAATCCTGTAAGGCCTGAAGGATAAAATTGAAAATCAAAAACCAAAAAAAACCTGACGTGTTTTGTGTGTTGAGAAATTAAATATTAATTTGCATATATCAGTTTTTATTTGAATCATTTCTGCTACATCTGGGTTTTTTTGTTCAATTTATTGCTCACAGTATCTTTACCTTAAACAAATAAAACACTGATGATGCAGAGGTAACAAACATGATAGCTTAACCCTGTACACCTGGAACCCTGTAACACCTGGCGTTACAGGGTTAAGCTATACATGAAAATCTTGGACAATCAACAGAAACAAAGAATGAGAAGGAGTTTAAATTATATCCTTAAGATGAAAAAGCTCTAATAACGGTGGAATTGGTGGAATTCCTTGGAACCTTTATATAAGCTTTGCAGCTCAAATTCAGCTCTCAAAGCAGACTGTTTTCACAAAAAATGCACTTTAACTTAATTCCAAACACAACATTTTACATAATGGCACAAAAAAAATCATGCAGCATTTTCTCCCTAATCCTGATAATCTATCACTACTGCAACCTGCACCCGTTTGCCATCATTAACCAAGGCCTTCTGATAATCTAGACTGGAGCTGAGGTCCAACATACACACAAACACACAAACACACAAAAACTAATGGGTTACTGTTAGTTAAGTCTTGATAAACAGCAGCTGTGTTCAGCAGTGACAGGCTGATGACGCCAACCAGCAGGACCAAGAAAAGACAGTATAAAGTATGACCAGATGCAGCTGTGCCCATGTATGTCTGTTAACATATTCTCCTGGTTTCAGGGAACATGGGTCATAAAGAAAAGGTAAAAACTGATCTAGCAATTATTTTAGTCAGAGCTCGGAAACCTTCCACACACATTCACTTAGCTAAGCCAGTGAGAGCAGGTGGAGGTGGGGTTACAGAGGACAGACAGAGATAGACAGGTAAAGTGTGAGACACATGGCATGCCAGCTGTTGGTAGCTGAGGAAAAGAGCTTATGAGGTATAAGTCGAAGCTCTTTCTTCCCCTACCTCAGGCCAACAGGGAACCTACTCAAGTCTAGACAAGAGAGATAAGATATTGGGGCTCGGGGCATGTTCTAAACAACTTCAGCTCTCATGCAGGTGGGACTGAAGCGCAGTGAGACAAACTGGAAACCAGCAAATGTGCTTTCAAAAAACATAGGCACCAATTTTCTGACAAATAAAATCATCAGAGATTTCTTAAGTATCAAAGTCCATGATACGCACATTTGTTTTTGCATGATAGGATTGCAGATAAAGTCCTTTGAAAACGCATCATAATAATTTAAATATTGAATTAAACAAGACTTTGTTGCCTGTGGTTGCCAATTGTGAGGCAGTGGTTGCCTCACAATTGTGCTCAGCAGGCCAACAGGGAACCTGCTCAAACCCAGAGAGCTCTCATGTGTTCTCTCCAGTTACTCCAGCTTCCTCCCACACTTTCAAGACAAATATGAACTGCTGAGTTCTTCTGTGCTACCGCTGTAATAGATTGGTGACCTGTCCAGGGTGTGTCCTGCTTCTCACCCTGTGAGAGCTGACATGAGTTTCGGCCCCCAGGATAAACAATTAAGAGCAAATCAGAGGAGCTACCAATGACCAGGTAGCTGTAGGTAGTCCATACTGACAGAAACTAGAACAGCAACATTTATCAACCGGGCTGGGTTACAGATGTTGAGAGACTGCACAATAGCTTAACAAGAGAAGGGATTTTACAGCTCTGGCAAGTTATCACAGTGGACTTACACAATTCACACTGCAGAGTGATGTTCCAGGAATGTGGGAATTCGCCAATCCAGTCCATCATAGTCTGTGCTTAAAAATTAAACCAAGGCCTTCCTGTGTTTCTTTCCATTATTGAGCCCTATTGAAGCATTACTGCAATAAATGAGGAGTATTTAGATGTACTTCTAACAATGATCTGAATATCTTAAAAGGCATAAAGGCTTGGTCAAAGGTGGTAAGTTTATTTTAATTTATTAGGGTAATGCAAAATACTTTACAAAGGAAACAAATCTACAATAAAGATAACAGACTGAGAAACAGCTTCTGAAACATGAGTGTAATCCTGCTCTTAAGAAGCATCACACAAAGCCTGTAAAACATACACAGACATTAAAAAAAAAAAAACAAGCACTTTCTTTGTTCCTGTTCTTTATGTTACCTCGGGACTACAGTGTCTTTGTTGTTGGAATAGTCTGTAATCCAAATTATATTTCATCACAAGACAACCCTGTTTGCTGTTCCCTGTAAGTACTTGTATCTATAACTCATATACACATACTCTCTGAAGTCTTTGGAAGTCTACCAAGTCTCTGATCTTGATTTAAAACCTTTTAGGAAAGGCGCTTATTGAAAGACACTCTGACAATGATGATCTGAGTGATCTGACCCAGCCACAAAACAGCACTTGTGCTTGTACTTACAAGCAATGTTTTAGTTTTTGACATACTTTGGTCTATTTCAATATAAATTCATTTTTCTCAGCTATCAAACAAATAATATATCAATAAAAATGGAGACTTCATGTATTATCGTGTCTGTTTTCCACGGCGATTTGTGTAGACACCATCAAGACAAACATAGAGCCTATTCGCAGAACCCTAAATCATTAACAGGATTCTGACTCCACATTATACTGATTCGTGTGAAAACTGTCTCAAACTGAGTTATGTGTGGTGATCCTTTGTTTTTTTTTTTCTTTTTGTCACATCCTCATTTGAGATAGAGTAATGATATCCCCAACGCCTGTATGCAGGAATCACAGGGTTAGTCTCTGTAACACTCACTGCTACAGCATTTTCACACCACAAAGACCTCAT
>NW_024582691.1:491519-508805 GCF_018398535.1 Haplochromis burtoni | reverse complement strand
CACACACACACACACACACACACACACACACACACACACACACACACACACACACTTTCTAGCATCTATTTTCTTTGTCTATACGCTCAGGATAGTAGGCCCCGTTCTCCCATGAGTCATTTTGTTTCCATGTTCTCCTTTGCATACATCTGACAGTTGGTCAAACTAGTTTTTGCACTTCCAACAGCCAGACCACAACTGACGCTCTCATAATTGCTTTGTGTGGTTTCCCTGTTGTCAGAATATGCTGTTCAATACCGTGTTTTCCAGCATCCTTCACTTCTTATTAGCCCGGCACTGGCCTGATCTGGAGGGTTTTAGCGCAGAAGCTTAAAGACGTTTGGAACGCTCTTAACTGTGAACCTCGGGCCTTTGAAGCTTGTGACCTCTTCGTTCTGGGGTCACAAGCATTTTGCCCCGGTGCCACAACAACACTAGACACCTACCCCCAGCCCGACTTCCTCTGGGAGGCTCGGCTGCATTGTAAACCAGAAAATGCATTAAAGGCAACTACAGCCTGGTGGCAACCATACCCAGTAAATAAATATAGATAAACATACCTCTAAGATCACATGTTCAACTGTGACACTCGCAAATAAACTGTACAAAGCACACACAGAGACAGTAAGGTGCTGGTTCTCCTCCACCAGCCCCAAATTGCACTGTTAACCCTCCTTTTGTGAATTAAACTGGCTTTATCTTATACAAGAGAAAACCAGTCACCCTTCTTTATCCTGCAGCTCCACTAGTTTCTGTTTATTATGCTAATATATTTCATGAGCTGCTTCTTCAGCTCTCTTAATTAATCTCAAAGTAAAAGTAGTAAGCACATTTATCAGACAAAGCTTCAGGGGCAAGGAGGTGTGGGCAGGAGGAGTGCAGTCACCTCATCTCCTCTTGAAAGCCCATCTGAATTTTTCTCTAATCTTTTGAACCTAAAAATTAGGCTGGAAACATTAAAGCACAAAATCAAATGGAAACAAAAGGGAAACCCCCTGACTTATCTTTTTTATTGCCTTTAAGTTTCTTCTCATTGCTGCACTCTAATCAAAACAACTTAGAAGAGGAAAAATAAGAGGTGAGAGGAGAGATGGAGTAAAGAGAGAAGGAGGAGGATGATAGGGAGGGGACAGATGAAAGGTGAGAAGGAGGACAGTTTGTTTTAAGGCCCACCTGAGGGCTGGAGCAGTTTAATGTGAAGGACAGTGTGTGTGTGTGTGTGTGTGTGTGTGTGTGTGTGTACACAGAGTAAAAGGTAGCAAGGGGGCGAAGGTCAAAAGTCTGGCAGACAGGAAATTAGCCACACCTGAGGATTTATGGACAAAGACTACTTGAAACCCTCAAAGCAACACAACACATCCACTTAAGAGTGAAGAAATTAAAAAGGTTTAAAAGCTTTTGTTTTCTACACTTCACCGAAGCACAAATATAGACATTTTCTTGACAAAGGGATACTGTTGAGAAGACCAATGCTGCATCTTAAGCTATAGTATAGTCCCCTTTGTCACACACGATTTATCCCTTACTCTCATTACCACCTTCATCCATTCTGCAGTTCATCTTCATAACAAGCTCATTCCATCCCCCCAACCTATTTCTCTTTCTTTCCACCACCCCCATCACTATCTGGTAACATGGTTTCAGCTCAGCCTTCATTCATTTCCTTCTGTCAACTTGCCAGAAAACAAAAATCCTTCTACGGCTCGATGACAGGACAAAGACGGCAACGTCTCACCAAATTACTTGCACTGAAACGAGACGCTTCAGAAATTCCCGCAGATATAAAAATATTCAAGTGATATTCTCATTTTACTGTTGTGGCCCACATATCCCAATAACACAGAAACTTGCGTTTAGGATGAGTTTACGTACATTAGCGGTGTGGTGTCCGCAAAGCTCGCTGCATTATGTCCTGTGTAGTTGAACGAGTATAATCAAATCCACCCGAAAATGTGCATCGCTCTGTGTGTTTTTATTTATCATTAATATGGGTAAAAGCAGACATTTTCTAGTGAATGCTGTAACTGTGCATTTGCTTTTCAGTCGTTCACTGAAATGCATGTGAAGAAGCGGAAACTAGGCCACCTTAACAAGTGTTTAATCAGAGACTGATTTTTGTGTATCCTTCACGGTTCGAGTGAATTTTTCGACCTGCATGTGTAAAAACACCTTGTTTAGCCCATGGTCAAGAAGTTTCGCAATTTCATTCAGACGCACTGTTTTTGTGCCACACCTCAGGATGACCTCATTGAATATTTCCCTGTCCCAGAACAACACAATATCTCTACATGCCACCTTCACTTGCAGGATAATAAATTTACATTTTCTACAGTGACAGCAGGAAACAAGCAAAAAGCATTGCAACCAGAGACATGAGCCAAGTGACCGGCTAGTTATATTTATGTGTCTTTCATTCAGACAAACACATCAAGCTCAGTGCATTCGATAGCAGGTGTATAAAGGCCTCCTGAGAAATGGAGCCTATAGATTGGAAACTCAGTTGAACTGATCACTTAAAGATATTAAGCTGCAACACAGCTTAAGAGAAGTTTAAGAGAAGAAGCAGGTAAGATATTTCAGACCTACCTGTCAGCATCTCCCTGTCCCGATGACGTGTTTCGATGGAGCGTCTCTCGAACGGCAGCCATGCTGTCGGGAAGGCGGTTAAGGCGCCGAGTGTACAATCCCAAACCTCCATCAGTCATGTAGCTGCAAGAGACAACCAAAACGTATTAGAAATAAGTAACTCTGACATATATAATTACAGACCTCAAAGAGGATGATTTGAGGTTGCGCCACTTTGTTTGAGATAATGGGGCGACTTAACAGACACTTGTCTTCTTGCTGGGGCTGCTTTTGTTATAAATGTCTTACTGAGCAGGAAGCCACATCCATGTAGTTCTCTGGCTGAGGTGAAGCTCTCATCAGTCAGGCTTAAATAGAGCAAAAACCTCCCACATCAACACTGGAGACAGCAAACTAACTAAGGACACATTTCTCTCATGTGGCTAGTGTTCAACAACAGTGGCCTTTAAAAGAAAAAACTGCTTAGAAGACAGTTTGCTCTCTATGTCTACAGGAAGCACATTGCAATTCATTACCAATACTGAGACCATCAGTGCACCAGACTGGAATATTATGATTGACTGAGTAACTAAGCATTAGAAGAAGCTAAAAATACTTGTACTGTATTTATATGTGCAGGCTAAGTAGGGCATTCACTTCATTTCGTAACGGAAAATTATATTTGAAAGGACTCAATTTATTGCTTGCTGGCCTCGGAGGCTCAGTGAGCAGCAGTTACAGCCTGTGGCTAACGCTGAGGCCATGAGCACTTACATAAACATTCCCATTCAAACTAAAACAACACTAACTAATTCCCCAAATATTTACCTGTGGAGGAGCTTCCTAATGGAACTAAATATTGACTCCTTTAACCCGGGTGTAATTTAATGAGATGTTTGCTGGTTTAACGTTGAAGTTTTGATGATTCTGTGTATGCAGTGATGTGAGTAGAGAAAGAAGCCTAGCAAAAGCGCGACCACTAAAACAGTTATGCGTTATCTCAATGTAGATCTCGGTGAGAGGAAACCCTGCACGCACAGACAAACGCGCATTTGTACCTAAATGTGTATACAGTATACACACAGTACAGTGTTTCGTACAGACAGAGCTTCTTTGTATGTGACTCAAATGGAATCAGCACGAAAGCAGATTCTGTGTGCTGTACCCCACCAGCATGAAAATGTAACTGTGTCTAAGTAACCAACCTGAAAAGTATCAAATGTTATACTTTCTTAACCAGAAGAGAGAATTATACAAGCTTTTTTAAAAGTTGTCTGGTAGTAATGTATTATGAATTGCCAAGTGATAAAACTAAACTAAATATGCACTAATTCAATGTATTTAACACTCAAGGCACTTCATATTGTACATTAATACAGAGAAAACCAACAATCAGACGACACCGCCTATAAGCAAGAATTTGGTAACAGTGGAAAGGAAAAACCCCTTCTAACAGGAAGAAACCTCTACAAGAACCAGACCCAGGGAAGGGCAGCCGGCAGTGGCGTAGCGGGGGGGTGGCTTACTGGGCATAAGCCCGGGGTGTTTTTTCAGAAGCCCGGGGTCTTTTGGAGTGTAATTTTTTCATAGGCTGACAACTGTATAAAGCAAAAAACTACACACAATATTCGAAGCACATAGTGCACACTGTGCGTAAATCCCCCCTAATATTGGTATGATCCGAGCTCAGGCACTAAGCGGGGCGGGGCAGCTGCTGCCTACGAGTGCGCTGTTGGAGAAACGGAGCTAGGCAGACAGAGGAGAACTGAAGTTTGACCAGGTACCAAAGCAAATCATTCGTACTGTACAAATAATGTAAATATGACGGTGTATCACGAAAGATTGATATCAAACTGATCACTTGACCAATATTACGTTACCTGCTCTTCAAGTGAATCAAGAAATGGCGAAATGAAAAGCCGAACAACAACAATGCTGTTTCTTTAGAGAGGCTCAGCTTACATGTGTGTTTATGTCATATTTTCAGTTGTTACCCTCCACGGCTAAATAAATCGGTTTCAGTAATGCACTGATATACAAGAATGGACATGAGGAGCTTCTTTCAAAGAAAAAACTCAGGTAGTATTTTATATATTATGCTTTGTATGTTGTTCAGTATATTTCTATGCAAAACAAGAGGAACTTCAATACACAGCAGTATATTCACAGTTTAAACCAGATATTTACATACACTTTATGGAAAACACAAGAACATTTTTTTTTACTGTATAACATCAATTTAGAGTAAACTTGTTTTGTTTTGGATAAATAAATATTGAAATATCTTTTGAATTAGTTAAATGTCAGAATAAAGAGAGACAGAGCTGTCTATTTTTTATCACTTTCATCAAATTTAGGAGTACATGTACACTAAGTTTATTGTTAATTAATAAGAAACTCCAGACGATTCCATTCTGAGCTGAAGAAGCTTCTGTGTAGCCTTCAATGTAGCTTGCCATCACCAGTGTGTGAATGTGTGTGTGAATGGGTGGATGACAGGTTGTGTAAAGCGCTTTGGGGTCCTTAGGGACTAGAAAAGCGCTATACAAATACAGGCCATTTACCATTTCTGATAGGTTCGTAGAGTCCATGTGAGTAAATTGGTGGCACAGCTGTGGATGCATATAAGGCAAAACACGGAGCCTGTTTCTTTAAAAAGGGAAAATCCAGAGATGTCAACCAAAACACCAGAAAAAGAATCGTGGAGCTCCATAAGTGTGGCTCAATTTTGAATACAATTTGGTGCCATTTGCAATTAAGAAATACAGATAGTTTCTCTCTTTACTCTTAAAGTTAACAAATATGTTTTTTATATTTATCAATCTAAAAAAATAAACATTTAGTCTAATTTGATGTTACAATTAAAAAAGTGTTTGTGTTTTGATCTGAAGAGTATGTAAATATCTGGTTTCAACTGTATATTTGATGACTGTCAGCACAAAGAGGGAGAGAGAGGAACAGAGAGGGAGAGAGAGGAGAATGAGGACAGGACAGAGATGGAACAAGAGCAGGTGAGACACATGTTAGTCAAATGGTTGTTTACCAAAAGTATCACCGTATCATAGGTACTCATGTATCTCGTACCTAGTGTTTCTTTTTAGGTTTGCTATTTTTCAAATTCTATATTTATTAAGTTATGCAGGCTTGTTTGCACAACAAGGCTAAATAATTATATAAACGTTTCTCAATCTAAATAGTGGACTTTGGTAGAATTAAAAAACAAGTGTAGTGCAGGTCTATGATGATTTTTAGTGCTACTATCATCTAGTTCTGATTCTGGTTCTGTCTTGGTTAAATCCTAAGTAGTCCTGATTTTGAACTGTTGTAGTCCTGTTTTAATTCTGGATCAGTTCTGGGTCTGGTTGAATTGGGGTTTAGTCCTCGTGTCTTGATACAGCCCCGACTTTGTTCTGCCTTGCTGCTTAATTAAAAAACTAGTTTAAGGTGTCCTGCATATGTGATATATATTTTTCCCTATATGAAGTCATTCTTTTTTGAACAAAACTCAAAACAGAGCCAATTAATCTTTCAGTCATTTCTAACCCCCCCCCCAAAAAAAAAAAAATCCCACATGCATACCACCCTTTAGGGCTAAGCCCCGGGTGTTTCAAATGTCTGGCTCCGCCTCTGGCGGCCGGCATCTGCAGGCATTGGTTGGAAGGATTGCACTGATATGGACAATGTATCTTTATAGACCAAGTGTTTATCAGTTATTACTTTAATAGCATTTAGTATTTGTCTACAATTTGCTTTTGTACTGCAATGTCATATTATCTTAGTAATGAATCAAATCACACATATCATAAATGTTAAGGAAAACTGTTCATGCTCCATGTGTATAAAAGAAAAAAAATATTGGCCTATATATCAGATTTTGTAACCATGAAACACTGGTATTGGTAAATCCCGTGCCTTTTGAGCTATAATGCAGTGATATGCAGCAGTAGCCTTCAGGTTTGAGAAATAAAACTAAACTCAGAAAGTCCAAAAACTGCATTTCCTTCAAGAGCCACTCTAAGCAGGCCACAAATGTCAATCAGTCCTCAAGGATGCCAAATGTCAACATGTCTAGCTAAACAGCATTAAAAGGCTGCCTGGTTAAAAAACAAAAACATACATAAAGTATTCACAGAGAACATACCGGTATTATATTATTGGATATAAACTGGATAGTAGATCAGTGCGTGAGCAGGCAACTACATGCTGCATAGCTAGAACACAGCGGCCAAGGTTTGAATCCCACCTGCGGCTCTTTGCTGCATGTCTTCCTCTCTCTTTCACTCTGATTTTCAGTCCATCTGTACTTACTATCCAATCCACTACTTAGGCTTAAAGTTGGGTGTTCGACTGCTTTAACTGACAGGTGTGCCAAAAGGGAGCTGTTGGCTGCTAGGTCTAACCTCTTCTAATTTCTGTTGGTTTTTAATAACAGCTGACAAATAAAACAGTCTGTTGTGTGGAAAAGATTATCCAAGATGTAGAATTGTAGTATTTTCCTAGTCTTTAAATTAGTGTTAATTAGCAGTTTCACCCACACAAATCCTGCTGCTGCTTGGTAACAAGACTTGCTACCCATAATTCATAAATTAGCGCTTCATCCCTTTGTCCAGATGCACTAACCCTGGATAAAAAACAACAACAACAACAACATGGTAATGGCCCATATGCTGATGCTACTGATTTAAAATCATCTGGTGCCTATCAACATTTTGAGCAATAAATAAATAAAACTGTCAACATTAAACCAAATGACCCATGGATTACTAAATATCAAACAAATTAATGGGATATGTTTAAGAATAAAAAATAAATCATAGAGACAACATAGCCCAGATATGATTTGAGTGATAGATTTTCATAACAACAAAAGACACAGACACTGAAGGTACTGGGATTCTCTTTTGACAACGGACAAACTTGGATGGGGGGGATTTGCTGCCCTTTATGGGAAGCATCCGTCATCACAACACAAAGTCACCTTGACGGTGACACACACAACCACTCACATACATAAGCAAAACTCCTGATTGACAAGTTACTCCTTGACACTAATAACTAACTGAGGGCCTCTCCTCTTGTTTCAGACGCCTGTTAACCTGTAACCCTCTGCAGCAGGAGAAACGTGTCCAAACAAGACACTTTATGGGCTGACACTGAACAGCCAGGTACAGTTTACACAGTCAAGCAACTAACAGAAAGAGAGAGTCGTGGGTAAATGACATTGCAGATATATTTGACTCACTAACAATGCATGCACTATGGTACAGACAGGAGTTAACTCCCATATTGTCACACTACGGAAAAAACAAACAAACAAACAGGAGTTACAGCTCCTACTCCACTCAGACGTACCTGTCTGCCTTGAACATGGTTAAACAGTTAGTCCGAAGAAAAATAAACAAGTCCAGGTGTGTGTTGATCTTTGCTGATGAAAATCTCCAAAGAAATGTCAACTGTCTTTTACTGTCTGGCTTCTTCTGTCTGCTGTTACTAAGTCTGGTCCTGTGTGTGTGTGAGATCTGCTGTGATATCACCAGGTGAAAACCTGTTTGGTGATATCAGAGATAAATGCAAAGCACCCAGCAACTCTCCATGTATATACTAAGGTGCAGCCTGACTGTTTGTTAGTGTGTCCTGCTCTGTGAAAACTCAGTGTTGATATGCAGTCTCGCTCCCCTGCTCCACATGTTTTTCTCTCCTGAATGGAGGTTGGGTCTGTCTGTAAAGGTTGGAGGAGGGAGAGGAGGGAAGAATTGGAGTGGGGGGAGTGGTATATCAGCCACATAGCCCTGAGCCAAGGAGACAGATCCCCACATTTCCATGAGCAGAGATAGCGAAAGGGGAAAAAAAGAGAAGGGGGTGGGGGTGATTGGTGACTGATAAAAACCCCCCACTGTAAATAGTAAAAGTGGTGCCGTCAGTCACACTGCCTGTCTACTAGGATTGAGTGTATGCTAAATAAATTACCTGTTATGTCTCAAGACGTTTCTAAGCAATCAAGAATGTAGATTCCTTAGACATTTCTAGAGCTGCAACTTGTTTTCATTGTTGACTTACCTCCCAACATTATCGCAATATTTTTTCCATAAAATGTAAAACAGCAAGACAAAAAAAATACCTGAGGCTTTGAAAACAGATAAAAAGACAAATACAGTTACTGGACCCCAGTAAATATAATGTGGAGGTTGATGTCTTTTAAATAATTATTTTTTATATTTGGCTATAAATTGTTTTACTGTTATGGCTATTTACCACTGATTGCTCTTGACCACCAAGAGAGCCTTTGGCAACAGTGGGAAGGAAGAACTCCCTTTTAACAGGCAGAGACTTCTAGCAGAATTAGGGGCTGACCCAAAAATTTGTATGTTTGTGGGGACTTATTGATATAATAAATTCAAGGTGACTTTCACTGTGCTTACTTAGCAAATGTCCAGATTAGCATTAGCTCATCTGCTCTGGCTCACTTCATATGTTTTGTGTTCATTAGCAGGGACACATGTTCAGTGAAGGTATCCCTTTCAAAGCAGGAATGTTATTGGTGTCCCAAAAACTAACTGGCCTGCATGTGAGACATGGACAGCTCTAAAGAGCAGCTGCAGAATATTATACTGGTTCATACTCCCCCAACACTACAAATGTTTTAATTAAAAACGCAAGAGAAAATTAAAACATGTTATAAATTATTATATATTGCTATTTAACAGCTATTTTATGCTACTAAATATTGTTACAGGCGTTAAAGAATTAGTTCAAGTAATGTTTCTAACTGTTTTGGTTGCAGAAGTAGAAATTGTATCAGAGTTGTTCATAGCTATGAACATCTCACTTTCTAGAATTAATTAGGGGCAACTTTACAGAGAGATCTTTGTGGATTGTTCACTCTTACAGGGACAAATAATATTTTCACCATGAAGGCCACAAATTAAATTCCATAAGCCTTAATGACATTGTGTTGGAAGCCAGGAGCTCAGAGAAATATCAACCCCAAGAGTCTGCGTGCCATACAGATAAGAGAGGAAAAAAAGCACCTTTTGTAATTCGTGTGATTTCAGATTTAATTAACATTTAAGAGGTAACAAAGACTTGCGGTGTGAGAGTTTACTGGTCTAATCCAAAAGCCAGCTCCTCCTCTCTGGGTAAACATACCACTTTTGTGCAGAAGAACCTGTTAGTTTGTGGACGCTAACATGCTTGGAATGGAGCTAATCGTTAAATAGCCTGATGATGTCGAGAATAATGGTTAACCCAGAGGAAGACTGCCCACACACCCACATGGCTGTACCTACACAGTTCCTTTCTTACACACACACACACACACACACACACACACACACACACACACACACACACACACACACACTGCAATCCCCCCCCGCCCCACCCCCTTCGCCCCAACACAAAGAATATAATCTAGTCAGCATGTTCCCATTTGAATAAAAGCTCATTTTGCCAGCCATCCGTCACATCATCCATAGAGATCAGACAGCTGAGACCAAATACACACCACAAGCATGTTTTTCACACAGACAAAAAGGCACCATTTAAACATCAAATCCAGCTCAATTTACTCTCTACATAATCTGTTTGATCCAATCTAGCTTGCAAATGACACAAAGGTTTTTGAAATGATGGGTATATGATCATTTACCATCATTTACTTCTAAAACATGAGGATGATGTTGATTTCCTTTGTTTAAAGACTAAACTGATGAATCAGTTTGTCGAAAAAAAGTATAATTTATTAATTATAAATATAAACGTGGCATATGATTTTTGTCTTATTCATGGTTCTTACCGATATAAAGTGTTTTGAATAAGATAATGTCTCGGCTCACATGTACACGTCACTCGTCTGTCCAGGTGTGGCTGTGGCCTGGCTTGGTTTGCTTAGTCACAGATTCAGATATATCAAGTAGTTCAACAGTACTTTGCTCTCTGGCTTTCTAAAGGTGCCTCGGGGCTGGTGACTATGGTGATCCAGATCTATGCAGGCTAGATGAAGTAATTTCCACACAGCTTTTAAGAGGCATGTTTTTTTTTGTTTTGTTTTTTAAATCACCTTCACTGCTTTTATGAAATCTCATTCGTATTAACATTACACAGAATTTGAACAAATACCCTGATCTCTTGTTTTCCAACTTCCTATTCCATCTGAAGATGATTTGGTGCCTTTTATGGCTTCATCTGATAATAATGATGACAACAGTACTTTAAATTGTGTGTCAGCCAAGGTATGCAAGGGGCCTGCTACAACATGGTCACTGGCTTTCAAAGAGAAAAATAACCAGGTTATCAGGACAACAGCATTGAAACACTGAAAGACTGCAAACTTGTGGGATTTTCACTGTACAGATTAGAATAAATGATACTTGTGCTATGGAGACCATCTGTCAGCTGGGTTGCACATATACAGTCAAGAAACACTACTGCCCTCCTGTGGTAAGCCTACATTAAAGACAAGTCTCGCATTGTTGAGAGACCAAACTGTCACATCTCAGCCATAAAAGTCATATTATATAAGCATGGCATCCATTTTCATATGTTTTTTTTTATGTTTGAGCACATCAGAGTTATTAGAATATTTACCAGTAATCTTTTGGGGTTGGGAAATATTGCAAATATGTTTTTGTCACATAAATACTGCACTTACCCAGATTCACTATAACTCAACTTTTTGTGAACTGTAATGCAGTATTAGTAAATGCTGCAAAATCTTTCCAACAGGTTTTCATGTTTTTCCTGTTTAATCCAACAACAATACAGAAACAAAAGATGATGCATGGACGATGACAGAACAGAGAAATGCTGAAAATCCTCCCGGTGAAGATGTTAGAATCAGTGAAAGTTTCTAGATACTCTTGTTAACCAAGAGTATCTATACTATACTACTTTTTGCCAGTAATGGATTTATTGGCAAAAAGTTTCTGTATTGATAACACATGTGTCTGATTAAAAAAGACTCACTTACCCACTGGTCACATCATCAGTGCGCACAGCATTCTTGCTCAGCACATCTCCATCGCTCATGTATCCCGTGACTTCCATTGGGATTCCATCAAGGTCGACGTCTTCCCCGGCTCTGTCTCCCAGGTCCACGCTGCACAGGGCTCCTCCCCTGCCAGCCAGCTGTCGCCGCAGGTTCCCGGGGTAAAGGTAGCGTCCTCCCTGGCCACCAACCACACGGCCACCGTAACCATTCCCCATAGAGGGGGCATCACCCGCCTGAAGACGAGGGCTAGACTGGCCCAGTCGCCACGAGGATAGTGAGGGGCGGGAAGATGTAAGGCTGAGGATGCTTCGACCGCCTCCGCTATTGCTGCTGCCACTGCCTGTGCCGCCACCGCCGG
Source organism: Haplochromis burtoni (assembly GCF_018398535.1). Lineage (NCBI taxonomy): Eukaryota > Metazoa > Chordata > Actinopteri > Cichliformes > Cichlidae > Haplochromis > Haplochromis burtoni. The sequence continues at coordinate 496,893 of NW_024582691.1, read as the reverse complement.
TGATATCTGTGGTAATGCTGCTGTCAAAGGTGGTTTCCAAGGTGCTGAGCGGAATACAATGAAGGCAAGACAAGTTGAGAGCACACATTAATGTTTTCTGATAACATTTCATTCAAAAATGTGCCTTTTGAAGCAGTAAGCAAGTGGCCAATCACTACACCAAATGCCAAGAATTCTTTTCCTAGGATCTGGAAATATGGAACAGAGAGAAGCACTGGAGAAAAAAAAAGCATCAAATTGCACAATTTCATTTATGAACAACAGATTTATTGACCTTAGAGCAGAGTATAAACTATGTAGACAGTTGGGTCAGCACTGACACATAAGACCAGAGCACAGGTCACAACTCTGTAGGAGGGAATGTGATTAGAGCTAAGCCAGAAGCATCAAAGACATGCCCAACGATCAAAGTAAAAGATCCCTAAAAAGAAGGATAAGACTGCTATAAGAAAAAAAGGAGGTAATACCTGTTAAACACAGACAGACACAGTCTACTGACCACAAGACTGATTCAAATCCACCAAAAAATGAGTGTGATTTAGATGATTTACCACTCAACCATAACAGCATTGTAAGAAACTTCAGTTGCTGTTCAGATAGTAAGTGTTTGTTCACATATAAACTTCCCTCCAAGCACTGTTTTCCTAACAAGCTCAGTGAAAAATGAATTGCTCAATATCAAGAAAAACACTATGTGGGATGAGCCAGAGCGCAGTGCCAATCACTGTACCTGTGTGAGACCTGAGTTCCTCGGAGGCTGGACATGGTCTCCTCTAAGTTTTGCCGCAGGTCAGCTATGTTTTTGACAGTACGCAACCGCCTGGTCTCTGGGTCTTCACCTGACCAGCACAATAAAAAAGAACAAAAAACAAAAAACAATTTAAAGAACATAATTTCTCTATGCTGAACCAGAAAGATTACATATTTCCATTGATCGCCGACCTGAAAGGTCCTCGATGGATGTCTGGCTGGTCTTGGTGAAGGAAATGTCTCCACCTCTGCCTCCTGAATCGGTCTCAGTAGTCACTGTTCCCTCGCTGTCTGTTTGGGATCTGGAAAATAAATTGTGCAACAGATCAAATCGATTCTGAATTATTGTGCACTTAGTGGGAACCTAATATTGAGCAAATTGTCACGAAAGAGGGATAAACCCGATTAAGATTTAAATCTGCTGTGTTTCAAGTCTTGTGACTGTAGTCCAAAATGAATGCCTGCTAATCCCCGCACACCAGAAAAGTTTGCCTTTGAAGGATAAATCGATACAGCTGAACCACCGGTAGTGTTTTGAAATGATGACATTCGAAAGCTTTGCTCATATGCAGCCTGCGGTCTTTGCCCGATTCCAGACTTTGTCCTTGTTGACTACTTGCTCTGTGTACCAGACAATGAAAACCACTGACTGCTTCAGACTCACACTGTTGTACAGAGAATGGCAGCATGGAAACTCTTCTCGACCTTCTGACTAACCAACCTAATACAGGGTTAAACTTTAGCTTATTTCCATATCTTTTCCTTGAACTAATTTCTACCAGTGTGCTTTGTTTTAAGTTAATGGTCATCAGCATTGATCGTATGTTTTTAATTCTTCTAATTTACTTTCAAACATAATCTTTCTGACAGGTGGAGGCGGTATAATCCTGCTTGTAATGGTACCTGACAGCAAAAGAGGAAGTTTCAAAGTGCTGATAATGGAGGCATTTTTTGGCGGTTGGGTTGTTAACTATAGGTCAGAATGTACACAGGGAGAAAGGGCAGCAGCACAGGAAGCATCAGGAAGTTAATGAGTGGTTGTTAGAAAAGACTTATTGAGCGCATGAGGGACCTCCTTCCTTATCACACTGCGACCAGGACAGAGGTCAGGGGCGCACAACATCTACACATATTTGCCCAGATGCACGTGTACAAACAGGCAGGCAAAATATGAGAACCTGAACATATTAAAGATTACTGTTTAACAATTTAGAGATGGACAAATACTCAAACAAAACTTTGAAAAACTTTGTATTTGGTGAAAAAAAAAACCCCCAAACCAATCCAATTTTATTTATATAGCACCAAATCACAACGAGAATTGCCTGAATAAAGTAAAGGCCCTACGATAATACAAAAAAACCCCCAACAATCAGATGACCGCCTGTGAACTAGCATTTGTTAACAGTGAGAAGGACATCTCCCTTTTAACAGAAAGAAACCTCCAGGAGAACCAGGCTCAGGGAGGGGTTTCCATCTGCCACGACCAATTGGGGTGAAGGGATGGCAGACAGGACATAGTACACACACGCTGTCCAGTTAAGAGTTTGGTTTCAAGCCCCCCTGCAAATATGTTACACATAAAACTGAGCAGGGCTAAATAAACATCACTCTGAGAACCTACATGTGGATGCTAGAGTGGTGGAGAGGTTCAAACAGCATGTGCAATACAGGACAGCCCTTTCTGTCGGGGGGGAAGATTGGAAAGTTTGCAGCTTAAATGGATCGCCAAATTGTGAAGGCGTATCTGGTACACGATGTAATCAAAGTGAGGCATGTTAGAGTGTATGACGCAATGCAACTCAAGTTGCCTGTCTGAACTAGCTTGCAGGCTACACTCCATTTTTTTATAATCTTACACAGCCCTGGAAACATAGAGCCAGGTTATACACCGATTCATATTAATTCAAACATGTGGAATAAGTTCACATATATGATCACATATACAACAGAATGAATATGCAACATATATAAAAATATGTATATTTTATATATTTTATATATATATATATATATATAATATATAATATATATATATACACACACACACACATATACACACACATATATATATATGAATATATATATATGAGGGAGAGAGAGAGAGAGGAGAGAGAGAGAGAGAGAGAGAGAGAGAGAGGATTTTTTAATATATGGTGTTTGACTATAAATTATCATTACTTGCTTTCATTATTGCATGTAGGTGATATAGGCAGGTGAAACTGAGATTCACTACCACATACTTTAGACAAGATACTCCAAGAAAGTGCAATCTTACCTGTACATGAAAGGTGCAACAGTGGCTGTGTTGGGGTGGCTATGGTGCTGTTGCGTCTGAGGTAGCTGCACGCTGACCGTGTTGCTGGCTGTGCTCTGCGTAGTGCCACCACCTGCCACAGGGGCGGTGCTGGTCTTTCCTTCTGTGGAGGCCAGGCTGGAGGTAGAGCTGGAGTGTCTGCTGTCCCCGTCTCTGTCCAGGGGGCCACGGTGCATGGCGAGACCCCCTCCTAACCGCATGCTCCGAGGCCTCTCCCCTGCTTCCTTCACTGAAGAAGCTTTACCACCAGCTCCTGTGGGTTTGCCTCCTGGCTTTGGTATTCCGCTTTGTGCAGGGGTGGAACTCTCTTTTTTGGCCACTTTACCTCCCTTGGGAATGAAACTGGCAATTTTAGAGGTTCTTTTATTTGTGTCAGCATCCAGAGCAACAGGTACTACTTCTTCCTTGTGCTCCTCTCCCCTCAGCTCTGTTTTATCAGGGACAGAGGTGCGCTTCCCTACCTCCTTCCCTTTCTCCTTCCCCTTTTCCTTATCTTTTTCTAGTCCTTTGACTGAGCCTTTCTTGGTAGTCAAAGCTCTGCTGAAAGTTCGCTGGGCAATGCCCCTCAGAGCTATTTTGGGGCTGCTTGCGGTGGTAGAAACCGAAGAGGGGGCCGCTCCACAAGAATTCCCATTGCTGGTTCCGTTGAGTCCCGGCCGAACATTGCCATCATTCTCCTCTAAGGGGTCGGTGTTGGAGCCTGTCTCAGCTCTCTCCACCTGCCCCGCTCCAAGCTGCCTGGTTGGTGCAGCATTATCAGTCTGGGGCCCTACCCCATTGGAAGAAGAGATGGAGGACGACTTGGAGCCTCCTTTACTGTTGAAGAGTTTAAGCTTCTCCAGCATTGACTTTTGAGTTACCACCTTAGGAGGAGCTTCATTCGTCAGAGCAGTCTTACAGGAAGTGTCCTTCTCCTGCTTGACAGACTGCATGGCAGATGAGGGGGGGCTCGTCGAGGCGGAGGAATTAGAAGAGGTGTGCTTGGAGCTTGCTGACTTGCCCCTCCAGGGCTTGCTGTTGGGCTGGGGAATAGCTGTGGAAGAGGAGGATGAGGACAAGGGAGGAATCAGGGTAGAGGTAGTGGCAGGGATGCTGGTGGAGGAGCTGACAGACACTGCAGATGATGAAGCAAGCTCAGTCATCACCAAAGGTTGTGAGGTCAGGCCCTCTGAGGAATCTGTACCAGAAAAGAGACAATTTATTAAACAATAAAGAAGGGAGTTAAAGCTTAGATACTAAATTCAGGCAGACGAAGAATCTGAAGGACACAAGGAAAAACAGAAGCTTCTTTGACCCCACACAGAGTTACCTTATAAGCCCTGAAGGTGGCCTGTGTTGATATAACCAAACATGCCATTACTTTTCTCTGGACTAACCACCAAAACTGTTAAAAACCCCTTAGCACTAACAACGAGAGGAGCCCATCACAAACTGTTTATAAAAACAATGAGGGCCATACTCAAGTGCTTTTAAGTCTTGCCAAGAAGGCCTAGTCAAGAAGCAGTGCTGCTGCACTTATAAGGCATGGACTTATATGGACTTATTTTGGTCACGGTCCCTCTGCTTAACAAAGAAAACACTGTCTAGTTACACCACTCCCCTGTATATTAAACTGAGAAACAAGACGAAAAAATATGGTTTGAATTAGAAATGAACAGAACAGAAAGTATTTTTTTACAAACATGTTCCTGCTACAGATTCATCATTCATTAAGGAGTTGTCTGAGAAAATCTGCAGCACGTGACTCTCAACAAGCAAACTTACCAAGAGCTGGAGAAGCAACGCAAGAGCTGAAAAGGTAGTCACTGCCTATATAAAAATAAACAAAAAAAACCCCCAAGTATTCTGAGTGCTGCTCAAGATCTCAGTGTGTACGCACAGCAGGGCTACTAACAGCATGGAGCTCAGACCAGCAACATTTGAATATTCAAACACCAACGGCCAGCGAGAGAGGGAGAGAGAGGGCCAGTGCAGGGAGCACTGGGTGCAATGAATCATCGCACTTTAGCTGTAACACACTCCGCTTACTTCTTAGACACAAACACAAAAAGTGACACATTAATTCAAAGATAGTGCAGCTGCTCTGTTGTCCTTCTTCATCTACAAACCCCTAAAACCTCCTGAGTTTACTTTTTATTACAAGTGTTTTTCATTAGACGAGACAAGAGAAAACACATTTCAAACTCCAAATGCATGCCAGTACATTTTTTTTCTATTCAGAGGAACAATTACACATGAAAATCAATACAGATAACTTGGTATTCTGATCAATTCACACAGCTACAGTGGGGCAAAAAAGTATTTAGT
>NW_024582691.1:436989-490038 GCF_018398535.1 Haplochromis burtoni | reverse complement strand
AGTGGGGGAACTTGCACAATCGGTGGCTGACTAAATACTTTTTTGCCCCACTGTATGTTAACTCACTTACTACATAAGTTATTCTTATGGTCTCATTATGTCAGAATTTATTAAACACTAGTCCTGTGTGATGATTTCATTTTATAGCACCTTTCATGCCCTAAATGCAAATAGGCGGCCACTCACTGCTTCTTCTTTCTACCCCTATTTAGCATTTAGCGAGAGCAGCCTGAAACAATGCAGCCATTAGGAAGTGATTAGGGCCCAATTAGATGTGCTAGTAGTTAGCAATCAGCAAAGTGGGTCAGGTTGCTAATAGCTGGCTTCCAATTGGTAGCGGCTGAATGAGAGGGGGACCTGCTATGATTACGGGGACTGCAAAAAGAATAAAGGGGATTGACACTGCAGGTTTGAGATGAGTGGGGCTTTGATATCGGCCAGCAGGAGGGTCGGTACTGTCCAAGAATGGGGTCAGCTCGGATTTTTGTTGGGAAAAAAAAAGAAAAAAAAAAAAAGAAAGGAAAGGCTCTGGACAACGGGTCAGCTGATCACTGACAAGATTGGACCCAGTGACCGGGGCTTACACGCTCCAGTTAGGTTGTCAGGGGTGAATCTTCAACGGGTTGGGTCAGACGTGACACTAGCGTGATGAACTTAGACACTGTTGCAACACAATCTCAACTTAAAAGAAGCTTGGGACCCAATTCCTGGAAAGGCTGTTGAAATTAAAAACATAAATCAGTCACACGCAAAATAAATACTAGTGAAAGAATAAAGAGTTTCCTCTATGAATAAAAATCAAAACTGCCACTTGTATACTTAATGAAGTGACCACAAGAGGGTGTAAAGACCTCATCCTCTGTCACACCTACACAGCTTTCCATTAATCTAGAAATGTCTGCAAATGTCAGCTTCATGTGTAAGCGAACGCTGATGACTTTTGTGTTCTGTATGCATCACTTTCAATTGGTCCAAATCTGAACCAATCATGATAAATTAACAGGCAGACGTGCAAATTATGTTGTTCTCATGTAGCAGTGGAGTTTTTGCACTTGAGGAAGCAGTTTCACCTCAAAAATAATCACATAATTGTTTTAACGTGGGCCACTGACCCTATGACCCCTGTGTAGCCTCCGGCCAAGTCCAGGAATTAAATCTTCTCATTGCCGTTCCTTTACTGTTCTGGCTGAGCTGACTACTTGAGGAAACATGTTGAAAGAATTTGAGTACTCATGGCTTAACTGCTTAATTACTGCAAGCATTGGTGGTTAAAATAAAAAGCAGAAAATGACAGAAGAGCACAGCCCAAAGGGACAAGGATCACAGACCACCCTCCTACTTCCTGTCTGCCAAAAAAATCTGCCTCGGTCTCTACAAGTCTGTTTCTGTGTCAGCATCTTGATTACATCAAATAATTTCGGGAATGAGCTGAAATGGTAATTTTCAAATTCAGTTTTTATTTCATGGAGTGCCACACTCATGTCTGTGTGTGTATATATTAGAATTCAATTTACCTGCCTCAAGGTGCGTTATATTGTAAGGCAAGGCAAGTTTATTTATATAGCACAATTCCACAGCAAGGTGATTCAAAGTGCTTTACAGAGACATTAAAAAACAAAAACAAATAAAAAGCATGATTTAAAATGCATGCGCAGTACCTTTGTTTTCATACACACATGGTGGAAAAAGCATGGCGGCGACAGAGAATGAGAAGGGCGAAAGCGGATCGTTGTATGAAACAGATTAACTAGAATTGGTTTGTCAAAATGGTGCAACTTCAGTGGTGTGGAACTGGTTTGGCTTTCGTCCATCAGATACACACCAAAGCACATTTTTTGGTAGAGCAAGCAAGCGGGCTGTTTTTATTACCACTATTACCGAACTGATTTTATGTGGTACACGGCACTCAAAAATCTGTCAAAAAATCTTTTAGTACGACTTTGCTAAAGTACGAAAGCCACACCGCTTGATGGATTGTCGGAGCATTACGGCTACCGTAGTCAGGAGTCTCACGGCGTGATACGTACTGTGCTACATTGTATATGTATAATTTGCATTTGCACTGTAAAATTTTTATATAACTTTAATGCACATAAAAAACAGCTGCTTGTTTAAGTGAAAATACATTGATGGGGTTTTTTGCACTAATAAAGTTGTGGAGTTGTAAAGTGTTTTGTCTCGCGTCAATTATATTGTCAGTTACATCGTTATCGGAAATTTTCAAATATATATCGTGATAAATATTTTTGGCCATATTGCCCTGACCTAGTAAAGACCCTACAATAATCCAGAGAAGCCCCAACAATCAGATGAGCCCCAGGCAGGCCCCTAGGAGCAAGCACTTGAGCCACCTGATCTAGGTGTGTTCTGCTAAGCATCTATAAACAGTGAAATCACTGAGCCTATGACAATGCACAGTCCGCATGGATGTAAGATAGATTTCATGCACAAAATGTATAAAAGTGTACATCAGCTAACAATGTTTAGACATCACAAACCCTCCTTGCTCCTTGCGGTTGCCCTGATAACAAGACATTAAGCTCTCAATCAGTCAACAACCATATTGCTGACCTGAAAATGTCACACTTATGCACAAGTTACCCTCACATGTAGCCAGAGTAAAACCATCTTTGTGCTGAACCAAACCTGCGGTGTCAGTTCTCCCTGACTGGTTAGATTTATTCAATGCACTGACACCTTCAGAGACATTTAATATGTAAAAATCTGGCACAGAGTTTGAGGCTGAAGGTGTTTGGCTGCTCATCGTGTTCACATTTGAGAAGCCTGCTCTCTCTTGCTCCTCAGTCATTGTGCTCAAAAAAGTGAGAGCGACAGCTGGCTTTTGTGTGGTTACTGAAACTTTTTAAAGTTTCTCCACATGAATACACTCAAACAGTGATGCTACAGCTCATCAGCAGGCTATTCATTCAGCAGAGGCACCAGCCACATATACAACACACAATCCAAGAGACACATGGGCAACAGAAACACACACATACAGAAACACACAACCATAGGTGTCCCACACTCTTTCTGTCTCTCTGCTATGTGTCACTCGGCGAACACCCAGACACTGTCACCTTATATTAAGGCACTTGTGTTTACTTATTGTACAGCCATCCAGTAACATTATTCTATTTTGGCATCAGAGCCTTTGACACAGACCAGATCTGGCCTCTGAAAAGAAGCTGCAGGTGTTTCTGTAACTATCTGAACCTCGAGGAGCAACGTCTTACAATAAGCACAAATAACTTCATGTGTAGTATACTTACTAGCAGCTTTTAGTTCAATGACCAATTGGTAAGAAGAGGAAAGGTAATCTACATCAATTTCACATTAAAGGAGCAAGAAATTGGCTTATTAAACAGTAGGAAAACCCTTTTCTTTCTGCGCTATTGAAAAGAAATACATTTTAGGCAGCAACAATCAAAGATTCAATGCAAAACTCAAATTCTTCCTCTGTAACTCTAGCCTATTAGACGTAATCGACAAGTGAAAGATGACAAACCTCACTGGTGCTGCAGACATCCAGGACATCAGAGAAAGAAGTAGAGGAGAGGAAGAGATGGATGAGAGATCAGGGAAGAGTTCTAAACCATGGCCACAGATCTAGAGTGGGTAGGAGGGGAGGAGGAGTGTGGTGGGTCCTCCAGCAGGAGGAGGGGCTTAGCAACAACAGGCCAAGAGGAACCTGGAAGGGGGTTGACCAGTATTTCTCATGCTACCTGCTGACAATCATATGGCCTGCTGCCCCAAACACACAAACCTAGAAAGACATGCAAGCTCGTGCTTTTTCTGGTTTCAGTGCACATTTATTTCACCCAGAGTATGCTGCAAATAGCTTATATCTGGCATCAGCCGACGCATCTATGCTTCAGACTCAGAGCTTCATATATCAGCTGTCAGGATACCAGCTGAGCATTAAGAGCCAATTGTTTTCATGCAAATTATCACAGCTACTTCACACATCTTGCAGTTACTTTTACTTTCAAGTCAATGCTGTGCGCTAACGTAGCTCCCCCCGATCATCCTGACCTCCCTGTATCTGATGATTTTTATAAAATCTAATCTTCACGTGCTTTTTCATTAGCTGGATTGTGCCTTCTAGCAGAATTGCAGTTGGTGCTCAAGTCCCTTTGAAGATGCCTAAAAAAAACGACACTCTTTCCACCAAATCCAACTATTTGGAAATACTTCCAATAAAGTCATTGACAAATGTGTCTACTGGAAATCCCACTATGAGCACTAATAGGATTTCATGTTATGAAGTGTATTTAATCAACAAATTTAAGGACATTTCCCCAAAATTCTGCCGATTTTTTTTTCCAAATCATGGTAATTTTATACTCACACAAACCAACAAATCTCCCTGCAGTCTACACTAATAAACTCACTCATCTCGAATGGAGCCGAGCATCAGAATAAATGCCCCACAGTGCTTCTCACAGCGTTGGTCCCAGTTAATTTGTGACTGTTTAAACAGACAACAGTCCCTCTCCAGCTCCCTCTCTCTCTCTCACACACACACACTTTTTTTTCTCCCCTTACTCTTCTGCCCTGTCTTTCTCTGGGCAGTCAGAATTCTCTGTCTAATGCAGGGTAATGAGTTTAGACTGTGAACACTAACAAAGTCTATATAAAGCTCTGGCCCATTGAGTGGTGACAGAAACTATTTCCACACTGGTCTAACCAAACGTACTGCCAAACACCCAGAGTTTGTAAGCTTCAGAACAGTGTAGAGCGGTTAAATTGGGTCAGAGCACCGTGGAAGAATATGGTGTGAATACAGTTCTGACTCCAAAGGAAAATTATCACAGTGAACAGCTTTGTTCTTGGATCTACTAAACTCCCACACTGCTTGTACTTTCCCACATTGTTTGAATTACAGTGTTCAACATAACCGCTTAATCTTAAAAGAATCAGGTGGGAGGAGGTATTCCAGGTGTCCAGAGATCTTCATGTCCATCCATATTCTTCACAGTAGCACTCCATGCAATGCTGAGAGGATCTGATTGGGGCATTGTCCACTGTTTCTCTTTCTCACATAACAAAAGAAGACAAAAGAAGACAGTCCCCATCAAATGGGGTCCCACTAGTGGAAACACTCCATCTGGATTAGGCAAGAACGTAGGCCTCATGAGTGGAGGACACATGACACTGTTTTGCCTAGAATACCTGCACTGTTCTTCAGACCTTCATATATTAAATGTGTCCTGAAAAACACATTTTTGGATGTTATCGTGTAGCAAACATACACCTCACATGTGTTATGATTTTGTAAAAAAAAAAAAAAGTTTTAAAAAAAACAAACAAACAAAAACCAAAAACACACTGAAAAAACTGAAGTTGACATAAAGTGATGATGAGCTGGTCCTGATGTTCCTAAATAAGAAAAGGCACAATGATTTACGAAGAGCAACTGAACTTTGTTTGCCAACGTTCTCATTCAGAACTTTTTTTCTCTAAAATAATACTTGGATCCATCCCTTCAGTCAACTCTTTTTAGCTCAGTGCTGCAGCTGTTTGGGGGGGGAGGGGTTAGGTGCTGGAGCGGAGCCCAACTGTGATAGGACAAAAGCCGAGGCACACCCTGACTGGGTCGCCAGTCTATCGCAGGGCCATCACAAAGAGACAGACAACTATTCACACTGTTACATTCACAGCGTCTGCGACTGTGGGAGGAATCCAGAGAACCCATACAGAACCCACACAGTCACAGAGAACATGTAACCTCCACACCACCCAACTGACTGGTCCATTCAAAGCCAGGACCTTCTTGTGCTGAGGCGAACACCTCTCGCAAGTCCTAAAGGGTTCACTGTGCTGTTGCACTTGAGTTGTGCAGGTTGGAAAAAGGTAGAGAGCAGTGCTCTAAATGGTCCACACTTTGAGTGACCTTTCCATTTGTGAGGATGAATACAGTCTGTGCAAATGGAGGTCACAATGACATTTAACTCATATTACATGAAACCACACATTAAGAGTAATGGGACAGAGTTTCAAAGACACGTTTCCTTAAAGACACTGCACAGGTCAGCCTGAGATTCAATTCAGCATCAACAACAGCAAACTGAGAACAACCTCCACCTCCTTTAAAAATGCAACAATAATGTTCAGAATGATTCCAAAGGTGGTGAGCATGTAGTCATTATGTGATTCTGGATTTTATGCTCATCAGTTCTTTGTTGCTGTTCTCTTTAAAAGACACAGTTGTTTCTGTGCTGCACTGCGTGCTGAGGGCCAAGCATTACTGGCATGGTTTTTAATCCTCTATTAGCCTCAAAGCAGCACAGCTAACTTGCATTTTCCCCACAAAAACAAAAAAGCACCCAAAGGATTCACCATAAAATCATCCTAAACACAGCATTAAGACTTTTTACAGCTGCAAGGCTACTGCCTGTCCTCTAATTTTACTTTCTCTTCCTCTAAACTTGCACACATGTCATGATGACATGCTAACGGAATTTGCCAACATCCAAGATTCAACCTGAAGATGTCAGTGTGCACCCATTTGTATCTGTATCTCTGGCTTACCTTTGTTCAGGTGTGAGTTGGCTTTGGTTTTGTCACTGAAGCCCTGGCTCCGTCTGTTCCCAGCAGCACTGACCGACCCTCTCGGTGGGATGTCACTGCCAGCAGTGGACACCCTTGTTGTGGGGCCAGGAAGTCTGATGAATAGATAGAAGAAAAAAGGAAGAAAGCAAGGGAGAAAAAAGAGGGAATAAACAGGCCAAAAAAGTTAGCTGCTTTATGACAAACACGAGTTTATGAATCTAAAGCAGTTTTATTTTCCCCCACACATTACAGAGACACATTAGGTCACTGCAAGCCTATAACACAAGCACAACAGACTGTAAACTAAGATGGGAGGGTATAACATAATTAGATTTATTAGACCAAGCATTTTATGTGATTAAACCAAACACATTAGAAGGGTAAGTGGCAGTTGTAGAACAAATCACATTTCTGAAAGAGAAAACCACATTCTGCAAATACCAAAATATCCTAGTAGCATACATCTTCTGTTTGTTTTGAAACTAGTGATAAAATTAATATAGTTTCAAAACTAAATTAAGTATAGTTAATAGTTTAAAAAAGGAAAGTGCTACACAAACATGCTTCACTGTTTAGGGGAGTGCAATTTGCCACAAAGGATGAGCTTTAAAAAGAAATCTGCACTAGCGTGCTTTGTTTTCTATACCGTGCCTCTGTGATGATGTGCACTGAAGCTGATGTACCACCCTCAATAGGCTGTAGAGGACCTCAACATCCACAGTTAATTTGTAATATGAACTTGTTGACCTACTGTATTGATTTCCTGGGGGAAGTGGTCTCTGTTTGTTTTCCAGAAGGTCAAATATACCTCAACCTCATTGCTACACTAACCACAATAGGACTGCCCTCCTCTTCATGTCTTTCTAAATGCTTCACACTATTTTAGGCTCCTTTCTAACAAGGCATTTTTCCAAACTTGTTCAAGGTTCAAGGTTCACTTGTTCCTGACATGCGTAGTTTTCTATTTAAAATTGCAGCTTTAGTTTTAAACTTAGCTTTTGTTTGCTTTTCTTGCAGCGTTGCGGCGACCCACCCCCAGGGTACACCTACACCAGGCTAATGGAGACAGATAAGCTTGCAGCAGAGTGGACAGTCAGACTGAGAGCAGGTCCTGGGAGAACTATGAGCTCAGATTACATGTGCTCCTCCTTATTTTCCCCACATGGATTAGACTGTAGACAAGCTTTGGTGGAAGTTATGACACCTTGATTTCATTTTGCAAGCCAATCTATAAGGCGAGTTGGAATCTAACAGGCTGTGGCACACAGCTGCTAATGAAATGCTAATTGACCATTGGCGACATCATCACCATCTTGGGACTGAGGCGGATACTTGATAAGCAGATTATAGCACTCTCACTCAGCTCTCGTGTGCATTATAGAAACTCTCATTTCCGTCTTGCCATTCACTTTGAGTGACCACTATTTATCCAGCTGTTGCAAGGTAATAGCTTTAACAACATTATTTAGGCTAGAGTAGTCTAAAATCATTTCAATTATAGCAGGGCCAGCAAGTCTACTACCTTCCCCCACTGGACTGAGTCTGTCAGGAAGTAATTCAATCTAGTGGTTACATTAAAAAAAAACTAAAAAAAAAACGAGCAACACTTTTTTCTTAAATTTTAATTTTAATATGGGCTATAGTGTGAAAAGAAATTCCAGAATAAATCTACTTCGCAAATCTTTCTCTTTCTACACTCTTAAAAGTGCAATGCAGACAAAGAAAAGTACTTAAATATTTCTCAAAATGAAGTACTAGTGCTAACAGCACATCATTACTTGGATACAACCAACTTACCAAAAGAAAACCCTTTAAAAAACAGTCTACTTACACTAAATTGTACAGCAATTCTTCTCTTCACTTAGATTCTTTCACACTCATTATGTTCAAAAGCACCATGTTTTGCTGTTAACTCAGTATGTTAACACTGAGTTAACAATAATTTTTAGTCCAAAACAAAGAAAAATAGACCTTTCACCGCAATATTAGCAGCTAGCATTAATATAAACAATTCACATTGTTAAAATCTTTTAAAATTCGCTATCAGATGCTGCCAGAGAGTCATTTTAATCTTAATTAAGATCAATCAATTTAAAAAAAAAAAAGAGTTTAAAAAGTGTTTTGATAAATGATGTAGAATAATTGTAGTTGCACATGCTGACCAAAAGAGGGGGGTATTTCTTTAGTTTGGTCAGGTGCTGTATCCAGGCAGGTGCAATGTAAACATATTCTGGGATGGGGCAGCATGCAAAACTAAATGGTACACTAAATTTCAAGGTGCGTTATCACATCATATGATGCTGCATGCTATAAGGAGGCTAATGTAACTGAAAAAGAAAAAAAAGTAAGACCAAAGATAAATATAACATGTCTCATTACAGACCTGCCACAGATTCCTCTGTGTTAATTATTAATGTCATATTATATGGGGGATTGCAGGAGCACACACGCGCACACACACAAGCACGCACACATTTACTTAAGGGTTATCTAAAGGTCTTCTACAGCCCATTAAGCAGGCCTGCCAAATGAGGCACGCTGCCAGAGAGACAGGGCCTTCTGAAAATGGAGCCTGGAGCTTTTGTTCCTATCTGCTCCAACACTACCACTCATGCATAATAGATCGTGCTTGTAGTAGAGATTGCCCTTAATCACAGACAAAGAAACAACATTAAACTCATTACAGCGCGAAAGAAATGCTATCCTTGATTAGGGGCAATCTCAACCTATTTCCAGGAATGGAACGGAATAGGAGGTGTGGTGGAGGAAAGAAGGGAAGGAGAAAGAAATTAGAAAGGCACAAGAGCTGACCTAGAGGTCTTTTTCTGACCAAGGGAAAACTTGAGTAGTTTACTTTGACACCCATCCCTAGAGGAGAAGAAAAGAGAGGAAAGATATGGAAGAGGACAGAGACAGTGAGAGGTCAGGTTTAGAGTTATAAATGACAAAAAGTACGAACAGGAAGATAGAAATGTCAAAATGATGGATTACAACAGCAGGCACGTGAAGAAAGTAAACACCACAGGGACACATTTGTTCACTCCAGTTAGCCTCACCTGGACTGCATCTCGGCCTGCGCTGCTTTCTGGGATGTGATGGCAGGAGTCCCATGCAGAGAGTGGCTGAGCTGGGCCGGGGCGCTGATCTGCTGACTCAGTGGAGGGTGTGTGCTCTGGGACTGGGCAGCAAGTGGGAGGGTGGGCTGGGAGTTTTGCCGCTGGGCCTGCTGCTGCTGCTGTTTGTAGCGGGACAAGCTGAAGAAGAGGCCAAGGATGGCTTTCAGATTGCCATTCCGAATCTCTGAAGGTCAGAAACAAGGATGGGGTGAATGATTTAAAAGGAGAAAAGTAGAAAAAAAAAGTGGGGAGATGAAAACAAAATAGAGGATGAAGTTTGCAACAATTTTTCACATTTACCATACTAGTGCTTGGAAAATAAGCTACTAGGGTTTTTTTTTAATGATTTCATTGCATTTTGATTGTTTTCCTATATGGATATCATCTCTCTTGCTTATCAAACCATATATTCTATTCTATTGTAGATAGTGAAAAACAGCAACATTTTTGTAATTTAATTGTTTATCTAGTATTTCATTACTTTAGTGTAGCATGAATCAGTAGCTGTATAAAGCTGTACAATGCATTAATCCATTTAAAAGTCCAAATTTATCCCCTCCTTTCTAAAGTTGTCCAGTGAGAAACATTGGCACATCTTTGCCAGCCCGATTCTGGGCCCTGGGCCTTATTTAGATGATCAGCCCCATCTGAAACTGACATTTCAAATATGTCACACTCTGTTTAATTCCTCTATCTAATTCTGCTGCCTTTAGCTCTCCTTCTGGATTGTTCTTGAACTGCAAGATGATACACCTCAAAGTTCTCCTAACAGAACAGTGAATGGACCCCATGTGTTTCTTGCTGTAATAGGATGCTGCTGTTTGATTCAGCTTTGCATTAGCACCAGTAATAATATTGTCTCTCAGTTCCCTGTGTGAATTTCTTTCTTTTTTTTTTGACAACAGCTACATTTAAACATCATTATGTACCATTGTAAGCTTTCTGGTACATTAGTTATATGTGTTGTGAAATCAGCCCTGAATGTTTTCATTTGCATTAATACAGAGTTTCCTGGAGAGAGCTTGCTAATAAATTTTTTTTTTTTTAAAAATCAGTGTACCAATTCTGAGGTTTTATCTTTCTCGCGGCATCAGTTCTATTTAGTAACTAAGCCTGAGCTTGATTCAGGATGAACTCTCATGTTCCATGTGAAAGAATAAATCTGTGGTTCCAGCTTACCTTCTGCAGACAGACCCTGGATGTTGACTCCTTTGGCTGCCAGGAAACTGAGGCAGGCATCTATGTTTTCAATCTACAGAGAGAGAGAGTCAGAGCTGCATGATTCTTCATACTGTACATTTACATTAAAATTTGCATCATGGTGAAATATGAGCACCCACACTGATTAGCTTTTTGCATGGCTCTCACAACAATAACAAATCTGGGGGAGTCAACATAAGGCAAAGGTTGGCATCACAACATCTTAAGCAGTAAATAGAGGTGCTGAATATCAACGACAATGATAGAACTGTTGGGACTGCAGATCGTTTATCATTTAATAATCACTGATCTGACAGGTAGGATGACTCCAAAAACAGTTAAGATGGAAAATAAGCTTTTTTTGATCATTCAATAATGTGTTGTATCCAACTTCAGATTCATGCAAAAAAGTCATCATGACAATTTTTTGGCAAGTTTTATGTGATGAGACCTGAGTGTTAAGTGTTTGCACGGCACTGGATTTAAAGGCGTTTTGTGGCATTTGGGATATCAGCATTTATAACAAACAAATGGCACTAAAACAACAAATTTCTGGCACATATAAAAGTATGAACTGGTGCTGAAGAGTAGAAGAGAGAGTCTGTATGTACAGAGATTGCTGTGCTATACTAGAGAAGTAAATTGGACCACATAGTGACATAGCCAAAGCAGAATTCAAACCAGCCACACTTACATCACTTGATCTTTGAGGAAGCAAACATCTATAGTCACTCAGTTGCTATGACAGCAGCCATGGCAACCTGAGCAGACTGCTGAGCTGTCACTGGACTGTGAGAGGATTTGATAGGCAGACAGGCTTTGTTTAGAGACCATGTGACCCATTATACACAGAATCTGCTGGCTGGCGCACCTTATCGTAAGGTAAACCACATAAAACAAGTCATTAAGCAGGGTAGATCTGATGAATGACTGTGCGATCAAAGTGTACCAACTGTTGTTGTTGGTGGGGAGCAAACAAACAGGGTACAACAAAAGATATATCAGTATTATACAGTCATTGATCTCTCATATTACACACAGAGTTACTAGCTGTGTAGAAGTCTCTGCAGAGCAACTAATCAACAATAAAAACTGTTTGAGAAGTGGAAATTTTAAACTGTACACAAAGGTTAGGGAGGGGCCGAATCTTTTCAGAATGCTATTTATTCACAGAGTAGATTTCTAATGCACTGAGCCTAATCTGCAACACTGCAACAATATATTGACAAAAAATCTTCAATAGAACTTTACAGCAGAGGGTGGGAGCACAGATACACAGCAATGATACCGCAAGTGGTTTCAAACCTAAATACATATGAACTGTGTTCTTTGTAAATGAGCCTGGGTGTGGGCTGCAAACAGAAGGGTCCTGTACAGTAATGATTAATGACATGATTACACTTAATATGCACCAACTAAATATAACCTGAACTACAGCTCCCACTGTGCTTCTCCTGCTAGGAAGTCTCCGGCTATGAGGTGACGAACTCATTTACATCTGCCTTTGTAAAAATATAAAAATGTCTGACAGCAAATGTTGTAGGTAAATCCATGAGTGCACTACTAAACCACAGAAGCCACAGAATTACTACTAAGTTTGCTGCCATCCTGTACTATGTCACATTTAGTTACATCCACCAGCAGTTGGAGGTACATGTTACAAAGTAACTTGTTTGAATACTTGGATTCCCTTTTGTGGTGTACTTCACTTCTTTTCCTTCCTTCTCTTGTGTTTTACGCAGTGCAATAGTGTAGCTCAGATAGCAAAGATGGTGTAGAGGACAGCATTTACGTCATTAAAGTTTCAGCATTACACTCAATTTGCATGTGAACAAGGGCAACATCATCAAGGTGGAATGTCCAGGCTACTGTAATTGTCAGTCAGCAGCAAAAAACTTGAGCAGGAAGTACTCCTTGCTGAAGGACTTGCTAGCACTCCTTTATCAGTCAACCCCACAGTCATACTGCTCTTAGAGCCACATTATTAGTTATTAGCAGATAGACTTGCTACTATGATACTATGAATTTCACAATAATATTACAACCTCTAACAGAATATTGGATGTATTATTTCAATAATACTGGCTTGATAACAATTTCTTCATTGCTTTCAGTGTTTGAAACAAGCTCCAAAAATATCTGAGCCATGCCAGTGTGTGAAGAGTTCATCTGACTTCAGGTCATCGGCTGAACTGAAAATGCACCACTGCCCCTGCTGTCATTTCCATGACCTCTGACCTGGGAAACAGCTGTTAGCAGGCCTGGCACATGCTGTCCTTCAACGTAGGACAGCAGTAAACTAAGGAACAGTAGGAATGCAGGTTATGGTCCTCTCTGAATACTGCCGGGTCCTTAAAAATAAACTTGTTGAAAACCTTCTTTAATACCTTGGGCCTAAACTTGTAAGCAGCCTTTTATAGTTGAAGCTTAAATAGCAGTAACCCTCAGAATGTATACTTCAGTGAGACACCCCGTCATAAGTGTCATGGTCAGGGTAAATATATGCTGAAACCTCTACTGCTATTTAAAACGTGTAGGAAAAACAGTTTAGTAAAGCCGGCGGAACATCAGCTGTAGCCTGAAATCCTACTCAGACCACTAAATATATGTTCTAATTACTGTATATCACTGATTAGTCCATTCAGAATATTTAATGAGTTAGAATCGGATCAAAGGTTGTAACACTTGTAAGGCAGAGTGTTCCAATGTCATAGAAGTTAAACTTAGTTTAAGGCTGGCCAGGAATCTAAATACTACATGATCATCCAGCTTAAAAGAAAATGTCTGAAACAGCATTGGTTAAAGGATGACTGATATGGATGATCACGTTAGTACTGTTGACTGGATTAGCAAAACGTTGCCAACAACAGGAAAGAGGAATGCAATGTCTGTGTCTGTCACCACTTTATTTTTTGGGTCACTGCTCTCATGAATCTGCTCTGTGCAAACTTTGTACCAAGATAACCGGCTGATAAATGATTGCAGACACACTGAAGTGAAAGGAAAAGTGTATACGAAGCGCCCACGCTGCCAAAGGGCAGTAAGCTATAGCCTCAAAATTTAATATGGTACAGAAGAGAATCTACTGACAACCAGAAAACCCCCCACCTCTAAACAAGAAAGCGTTCACTGTCAGCATAAGACAACAAATCTGCAGGGAAGCCCCATACCTGCCTGAAGGTGTGACATGTTCCTGCAGTTTGCCTCTGCCCAGCTTCACACCTCGATCCGAGCCACTGTCACCTCTCTGCTCTGCTCGGCTCCTGGCAGCGTTAGTGCAGGGCTAGCCGGCCAACAGTGCTCTGAACAAACATTTCCTCCCATCACAGGGCTGCTATTGTGTGTGTGTGTGTGAGTGTGTGTGTGTGAGTGACTGAGAGAGCAAGAGAGAGAGAGAGAGAGAGAGAGAGAGGGGAAGGAGTATGCTTGAGCAAGAGTATTATGAGTGTGAAGAAGGATTTCACCGACAAGCAGCAAAATGGCTCTTACATTTACTGTTTTCATGTCAGTCTTCCAGTCAGAATAAAAGCAGAGCACCAGCAGATCAGAGTGACCAAAACTAGGCTATAAGATTTAACCAGATTGATGTACTACAATAAATGTGAGAACTGCAAGACTGACACCTGCCTTCTGATGAGGATTATAGTTTACCACAATTTGAGTCTTGCTTCTGCGTTTACCTGTATGCTTTTCTATTCGCGGGGATCTGGGAACAAAGCACAACATCACTACAGCAAACTGTGAGACCGTAAGCTGTTCAAGCTGTGGTTTCGTCTGAAACACTTCATCACTTCATTTGGAAGTAAAACAGAAATTATGAGCATCAAAATCCCGATACAATAAAATATCCTACTTTACCCCTAACTATGAACGGTCGAAGTTAATTCAGAAGCTGGTCTGTTTGGGTACATTACAGTTTCCCACTAAAAGAAAAAAAATGTAACAAAATGAAATCACATATTTTTTTGCAAAACAGCAGTTAACAAATTACATTTTTCTGCTTCAATGAGGCAGGAACCTTTTTTTGGCTGAAATGTTATATTTTAGAGAAACACCTTATTGGCTTGATGCATTGGACCTTTTTCCTATGATGTGACGACACGAGCTTAGTTTCCGGACAGCTCTGTGTCATTTGACCTTTTGACTGTTGGTTCTTGTAGAGTCTGGCTGGTTAAGACTGTGAGCCAACACGTTGCGTCAGCATGTGTGTGTATCTGTGCGTTGTTAAATCCATCAGTGTGTGCCCTCGCACTCACGCACACCCACACACACACACACACACACACACACACACACACACACACACACACACACACACACACACACACACCGAACACACACACACACCTACACACACACACACACACACACACACACACACACACACACACACACACAGACACACGCATCTAGCCACCCACTTGCAGAACTTTGACACGTACCTGAGTAATTCTTTCTATTCTGACAGAAAACCACGTACGCTCACGTTTTTAACAGAAATGTTCTGGCGCAGCAGCAGCATGAATAGACACACCATGATGCAACTTCACACACGTCGGTGTAACAGGGAGCACACTGAGCCCTCTTCCATCTGAAAATTCATTTTTACATACTCACTGTTGTGTTTGAGAGTTGAGGCAGTCATATCAGGATATCTGTGCTATTGTAAGTTGACTGTTATGTTTTAATTGTTCCTTTGAAACGGTTTTGATTCAGGCTAACATCGGCTTGCACCCACACAAACTGAAATTGCCCCAGGCTTTCATCTTAAAAGGCCACATTTTTCAAAGTTTAAATGTTCCTGGGAAAAAAAGCCATTAAAAACTGCTGTGTCATATCTCCCATGAATAGACTAATTGTTAAGCCACAAATGAACACAGTGTATATACAAAGGTTGGACAATATAATACAAATACCTTGTGGAACATTACAAGATTACCTCTCTATCACAGCACCAGAAAAAAGTGTTAATATTATATGGAGGCAGTTTTGATTGAGAACAGTTGAACTGAACTGCATTATTCAGGGTAACGTCGCTCTTATTTTATCCCACCGCTATAGGTGCTCTTTCTTTTGCAGCCCACGGGTCAGCAGAAGTCATGTGGAAGACACAACATCTCCAGGGTGAATAAGCCTGTGCCGGCTGAAAAATATTATTTGGCTTCTGGTATATTTGGTATCTTAGCAACAGCAACTCTGATTGCTCATTCTCTCCAATCCACCATGTGATCACCTGAGCTCTGACCAGCTGACACACTCGGGGATTTCTCTCTCAAACGCACACAGAAAGTGTAACGCCTTATGATCAAACATTAACCAGCCTGTTTAAGCATTAATCCAACACCTTCTGGTTCTTGCCCTGTGTACCTGTGTAAAGCTCCACCAGCTAAAACATCAAAAATAAGCATCCATGGACACACCAGCACAATTCTGTGTACATTTTTAGATTGAATAAAACATAATAAAGACACTGCAGGGTAAGGTGCTTTCTCACCTGCTACAATCCAATCTTAAACCACACCTGAAGGTGAAACACGCAGTGAATTATAAAGAAAAACTCAATTGTGCAAACAGTTGAGCACATAAACATTCATTCTATGCTTCATCAAGTCCATTAAACACCTGGTCCTGCTGGTTTCTAACCACCTGTGTGGCTGTCTGCCAGTCTACTTCCTCAATTCACCCTCTTTATTTTATGGCTGATTGGTGAGAACCAATCAGTCCAGCACACAGAGTAAGAAGAACAGAGGGACGGGGGGAAATGAACAGCTCCCTAAAAGATAAAATCAAGACAAAGCCTTTCACAGCACAATCACACCTTCACTCCCTCTGTGTTCACATCTTGGACACATCATGTGGATGCCATGGGTTTATCTGTGTTTTGAAACCTTTCAACGGGGGGGGGGGGGGGGGGGGGGGGGGGGGGGCCCATTGTCTGTGGCTTCAAAAGAGCAAAGAATGAGTCTGTGTGTCTCACGGATTAGCATGACGCTGCAGGGGAAGCGGAACTAAACACACGGAACATGGAAACACGAGACTTTCACAATAAAACAGGAAACGGTGGAACATGAAGGGGAAACAGAATGAAACACGAGGAGGGAAACAAAACCTCACACCACAGAGACACACAGACAGAGACACACACACACACACACACACACACACACACACACACACACACACACACACACACACACACACACACACACACAGACTGACTGGGTGGCAAAGGGATGATCTGCCAGTGGGGTTTCTTTCAACAAGAATGTGACAGTTACAGAAACAGGCACTTGTGCGGATAGGCAGCAGGTGAGTGAGGTGAATGCACTACAGTTTATCCCACTGATGGAGCTTATTTTCAGTTTTATTCATTCAGAAGCCGAGCTTGAGTCAAGCACTAGTGAAGGGCAGCAATTTTTTTTCAACAATGAAATCAAGTGTGGTTAAAAAAAAGAGCTCTCTCACTCCTCTAAACACTCTTCTGCTAAATAAACTCTCAGAACCTCTGTGTGTGTTTGTTTTGACAGCACTACAATACACAAAGCAGACATTCTGCATAATTGCTGCGGTTGTGCCTACCCTTAGCGCTGTTTGAATGCTTCAGATTCGGTTCTAAAGCTGACACAAATACTGAGACTATACACAGAGAATCAATCACATTCACATACATAGACAAACATGCGCACATACTGCAACATCTGCGGGTCTGCGTGCAAAGTTAAAGCGAGATTTTGACAACTGCTTTCCATTAAACAATTCCCACTGACTGAATGAACACTATAAAAACAGAGAAACAAACCATTTCCTTTGACGCAAACAGAGTCTATGAAGAATCACAACACCGTAAAAGATACACCATCCATTTGGAACCACTTGTTCTGTCTCAGAGGTAAGCTACAATCCTCTCGCTTTGCAAAAGAAAAAGCTGCTGTGTCACATGAGCTGGATGTGAAAGAGCTCTAAACAGGATGTTGATAAGAAACCCACAGAGACGTCCAGACCATGGAGACCAAAATTTCAAGATGCTCAGTTACAGGAGAACTGGGGGTGTAATCACGGCTAATGGGAAAGACCTAACTGACAGCGAAGTGGAGATGGAGTCGAGACCATTTTCAGTGGGAGTTAATAAATGTTTTCAAACGCTTGTAAAAATGTAAAAAGTTTGTATACTCTGTATTGGTGTTGTTCCTATAATGCTTGTCCAGGATAAACACTGCAACAAACAATGTGCAATTAATGTATGTTTTTCTTAGGTCATTATATTTAATATAAAGTGTTTCACTGATTCTGGTTCTAATGAACTTACTCACACAAACACAGCCGGACAGAAAAACACGTTCAAATCAGTGATGCTCAGCAACCCCAAGAGAAGAAGAATAATTGGCTCTTGCGTGGACAAACCCCTTCTCTGCGTTTTCAGGAATGATAAATACAGAGCGTACCATGAGCATCATAGTGTGAACCCTCGCTCTCTACTAAAGGTCAGAATTTTACAGAAGCTCTCTAATATATAATTAATTCTGAAATAAATGTAATAACATGGCAGGACATAGGTGACCTCCATCAAAAACGAATGAAATGAAAACACCATCAAATGCTAAAGAAGAACTACAATCAGTCAGAGCAGAATGCCCTCATAAGTACAGTAATATGGCTCCACTGTGGGTATGTGTGTGCAGTGACGCTCAGGGATCAGCTGTGCTTCCACCTCCTTTTCAGTTGTTAAATATGGGTGTGTATGGGTGTCTCCATCATTCTCTCTCTGGTGCTTTGGTAGGCTTCAGTAGTCTGGCTGGTGGCCAGAAATAGTCCCCTCAGCTGGCACACTGTCCCAATTTATGACCCATCGCATTTAGTGGAGGGCAGCCCTGCTTTGAGATGCTCAGTTCATTTCCCACAGAGAGCACTAAACTGTAAAACCGCTAAAATGCCACTAACAGTGTCAAGAAGGCAATCCCACCTATGTACCTTCTAACTATCACTGCAGACAAAAACACATCGTAACTGGCTCTGAACTTTTTTTTAAATCAGTGCTCATATTCTCCATCTGCTTTTACCCCTGAAGATGTGAGGAATGCTGACTTCTTTGGATGTGTATCATGTGTAACATGAAGAGGCAAAACTGGCCCCAAAACCAAAGCCTGCGATGCTTTTAACTGAGAGCCAAATCCAGAAGTCTGAGCCAGAGGTTTCACAGATGACTGCACACCATACCACAAAAGTAAAAATAAATGGGCTAACTATTCACATCTACAACTATTTACCAGGGACTTCTGTGCCGCAGTTTCTAGCGAGGGCCACTTAAGTTGATCAGATGGGACTTCAAAGAGCTGGGTTTGTTTCACACAAACACGCAGGTAAATTTCTCAACGTTCTGCCAAAACAAACTTGGTAGGTCACTTACCATCTGAGAACGGCTCTTGGGACATCCATTGATATCACCAATCTTCTCATTGGCTGAGGAGAGACAGAAGAGACAGAGAGACAAAAGAAGAGATAATGAGACCTCTTTTCAGGCGTGTTCACTTAATGTAATCCTCTCCTTTATCCCGATGTGTGTGTCCCAGACAGTGACAGGCTGAGTGCAGAGAGCAGAGGTGTTCATGCCAGTGACTGGGATCCCCCCTCTCCTCCTTTCCTATCCCCTCCCGCTGACACATGAAATGCTATCTGGTCATAGCAAATGGGAGTGGGGCCGTTGGGGGCCCAACCAGGAGTGTTGCGCTGCTGTGTGTGTGTGGTGTTGAGAATCCCTCCCGTCCATTAGAAGGCCCAACCCACAGCAGCTGAGACACAGCCCTCAGCTCACAGCTGACAACTGTGCTAACAGCACAGACTCCTGCATCAGGAGGCACGGTGGAGACTAGAGGGCAGCTACATGTCAGGACCACATCCTTTACACCATACAGCAGCACAAAACACTGTTCTTACAGTGAAGTGGATGGTTTTGTTTTACAATTCACATATGAAAGAAATGTGGTCAGTTTTAGTGGAAATGACGAAGACTCCTGGGATTACTGGGCTTTTATAAATAGCTCCCATTCACTTTGGACTGTGAATTAAAACTGATTTAATTTTCAGTTTATGTTAGTTAATTGGTGGTGTTATCAGGTCAATTAGGTCAACATGCAATTAGAAACTTCAACAACTCCACCCATAAAAATGTAAAACCATACTCGTTTTAAAGTCCTCCTTGGGCAACACTGCTATACTTGTAGTGCTGTAGTGCTGCTATGTATTCGCTCCATAGGAGTCAAGCTTTGACTCCTTTTACTGAAGGTCTATGGATCTCCTTCACTGTTTCTTAAGATGATGACCTTTAAGCCTGAATTTTAACTTTGGAAAAGAAGCAGGTGATGAAAAAAATTGTTTTTAACATGTTGTATATTTTGTACACACAATGGCGCACAACAGGATCCACTGCAGGTCTCGTGGTTTCTGTTCTCACACTGAAGCACCAGGACAGTCTGACCATGAAGGACAAATTCATGGTGCAAGATAAGTGAATGTTGTAAAACCCAAAAGAGCAAGCATGCTCCTGGTGGCCATACTGATCTTTGTGGAAGGACACCGATCCCGGAAGTCTGGTCAGGTTTAAAGAGCAGTTGATGTTTGTTTCCTGCCCAAGACTGAGGTCTGTGGTGAAATCACAGGGTGCTCATACAAGTGGTCAGAAGGAGACTTATAGGAAGTGATCTAGAAATAGCAGCGGCTCAGGAAGAGCTCAAGAGGTCAAGATGACCTTCAAGGCAAGGGGTTTTTCACTTTTATGAACTTGGTATTGCAGCATGTATTTGGATACCTCTCTCTATGTGCATTTAAAGCACGACATTTTCATACTGAGAATTAAAATTTGGCATGAAGCGATTCCAAAATAGTTTAGTGCTAACAAGACTATCAGTGATTTAACACTACTACTGTTGGCTTTGGTTTGTGTGCTACCTAAAATTTGCACACTGTAGACACCAACACCCACAAGAGACACGTACTGTGTGATTTTGGGACACACTTAAAACTAAAACTAAAAAACAAACTCACACAGTTTATCTTGTGAATACTGAGCAAATAAATGTACAGCTCACATTCCTGCAGCTGGGCTATACAACAGCTAGATTACTGGAGAAGACTAGAAACAGAGGACAAAGCCATATCTTAATTTTGGTTGAATTTCACCAGACAGATTACCCTCTGAAATATTCATAAAAACAACTGATGATGAAATCGATCTGGAGGCTTGTGTGAAAGTCAACCCTGACCTTGAATCTAAGCAGGTCAAATAGCTAAACAGGTGTCATATCCGGCCAGGCCTCTGAACCTTTACGGCTGTTCCAACACCAGCAAGCTGCTCTGGTTTCATCACACTATGTGGGTATGAGGTTTTCCCAGGAGACAAGAAGCAGCAGGCAGAAAGGAGGTACAAAACAGGTGAATGGATGGCTCTGGTTGGAAATGATTTAATCTGAGAGCAAAGCTGTAGCCAGCCTGGATTGCATTAACATCAGGTACTTTTTCCACAATGCAGAAACTCAGGAGCCACCTTTCACTTATAAAATTCAGCAAAACTTTCATTTCTTGAGCTCCAAAATAGTCTGAATAATCAGCTTCACTGCTAATGAATTATTTAATACTAACTGAACAAACACAAAGGAGCAAGACAGACCCTGTTCAACATGGTCCCATGTTACCCAGTCAAAACATCAAACTTTCATAAGAATAAATCATAAAAAACACGACCACATCCAGGCTGGAAAGTAGCATTAGAACAGTTCCACATTCTTGTGTCAGCATTTATGCTTGTGCATATCCCCAAAGCAATATAATGCCAACCTTGCTCTTTAGTCACCATATAGGTGTGAAAACAACTGGATTTTCCTGGAACCCTTTTAACAGACGAAGATTTGTATAACCCAAAAAGACCTATAGTGCTCATTCAGCTTTATATAGTGCCAAATTAAAACAACAGTCGCCTCAAGGTGCTTAATATTGTAAGAGACCCTAGAATAATAGAGACCCCCCCCCCAACAACCAGACAAGGCCTTATAATCAAGCACTGGGCGACAGCAGGAAGGAAAAACTAAATTTTAACAGAATGAAACCTCCGGCAGAACCAGGCTCAGGAACGAAGGCATGGACTTCATGACCTAATTTAAAACACAATCACATGCAACAACTGATGTAGTGTGAGAACAGTAAAGGTCTTCATAGCATAAAATGTACAGAATCTGGGTCAGAGACACAGGGGAGGAGCAGGGAACAGAGTCACTGACATGCTGAATCACCGGTCAGCTGGTGTTTGCCTGTTTTAGCTGCAAGGCTGCCGGCAGATGAAATGACAGGCTGAGGACGGCCAGACAAGATGACAAGACTGATGATGATGATGATTTTACAGACGAGAGCATGGGTCAAAAACACAGACGATCAGCAGTGGGTTGAACAGCTGCATACTGTGTATAACTGCTGCTGTTGAGTTATAAGCTTTCTTAATTTGATTTAGGATCATAAGACTCTTTGAGAACATAACTGAATCAAAAACATGCTTAACAACACAAACACAATACAAGACATTGGTTTGTAAAGAGTTGAGACAAGGCAAAGCACAAACTTCAGAAAGTTTAAATTTATTTGATTTATATTTATATTCACTCTTCTAACTGTTCTCCTTTCTCTTCTATACATTCTCCCAGTCTACAGACTGTAGTTCACTGACTGTCTATAAATTCATAAAAGTTTTCCTCAACAATAGTGTTTTTCTCCTGACTATTGGCCCTTTGTGGAAGTAACTACTTCAGCTGCAAAATCTACTTTATAGTTCAATATTACATTATATAATAGAGTAAAATGGTTTAATCTTATCACCTCAACAAAAGATGAGTTTGTAGTTAATGATGATGTTTGCAAGCGACCATTTATTTGGTAAAGGTCAGCCGTATCTAAACAAGTAATGACGTGGCTCGCATTTTTCTCCAGCAGTCACTTGATCAGAGCTGGCTTCTTCCAGCAGGGCCTGGAATCAGAAGTTGGTTTCCTTACCTACGACCTGTATGATCTCAGCCAGCAGCACTCCGTCCGTGACATCTGTTTGCAGGTCCTTGATCAGACGCTTGTGTCCTGACTTGGCGAGGTAGTGGTTGGCCCAGTCCGTGTAAATCTGCGGTCAGACACAAACACGAGCACGGTGTTTCAGTTACGTGCCAACAAAAATAAAATTCTGTCCAAAAAAAAGGGCCGACCCTGTCAGGTCGCCCATGTGTTTCAAACTCCATAAACACTTGAAAAACTACAAAAGCTATAAATGGATGAAGCAAATTTACGACTAATAAAATAACAGCATGCTTGAATGGGAGCAGAGTAGCCCTCTTTTCTTTTGTTGGGGGCTCCGATCTGGCATATATCCGCGTGGTATTCAAATTGGGGCCATTGTGCTCAGCCAGGGCATTCATCTCGGAGCACACGGCGGCTGTTTTCAATGGGCCATGCTGACATCACTCTCTGGGGACAGAAAAGACCCTTCACTGCCTGGGGGGGAGGAGAGGACATGGGGGAAGGAGGGGGGTGTTGGTAGAGAACGCATCTGAATAATCTGAATAGCTTCCCTCATAATTAGCTGCAAACTCTCTTTTTTTTACTCCCTCTGTGATCATAAGAAGTGAGTCTCTCTTTCTGAGGAGGTAAAAAAAATGAAGTGGCTGAAGAGAAGTTGTGCAGAAGGGTATTCCTAAAAATGAAGGAGATGTTTTTTAAGAAATGGATGTGTCATCAGCCCATCTTGATATGCAGCAATGTCAAGCTTGTCTGTAAACTGCGCAGTCTCTGTGTGATAAGTGCAACATCAGAGGAGCCCAAAGGGATTTGAAACATGTGCTTCTAAATAAAGACACCTCTCACTCCATGTCTCACTCTTGTATTCATACAAACTCAGGGACCTGCAGTCCACTAAGACATGACAGGGAAGTGTCAATCAGCATGTTTAAGTAACTGTCAGCTTTCTGCAGTAATCTCATTTCACTAGCTGGCTTGACAGCGTTTTTAGTGGATAAAGGTGAATGGCTTAAACATGAATTGAGCTGGGGTTTGGGGAAGGCCTCAGAGGGAACTGGCGGCGGCTCCCAAGCCTGGCAGAACAAAAAGCTTGTAGAACTGGGGTATCCATATATAAATAAGAACCGGAAGGGGCGTGTTTGGAGGCGTGGTCCCGGTCCTGAAATTCAGGCACTTTAACTCCAACTCTTTGTTGCCAAGTAAACTAGAAATCCAGCTTCAGTGATTGGATCCTCAATCTCTTAAACTCAGCTTGGTGTACCCCTCAAACTGATTTTCAGACAGATGTTCCTTCTCTGCTTTGTACAAAGTTTATGCTTTTGATTAATCTTTCTTTTCCACAGAAGAAAATAATGATTAGTCAGGCTGACAGATTCTTGTATTAAGATAATGGGATGCAGGTCAAACACAAAGTAGTTTCTGCTGGCATAAATGTCAAATTCCAAAACTGATTGATTTACAAAATCCAGACACACAAGCAAGCAAACTTCATCAGTACACACTTCACTGTGAAATTCAAGTCTATCTGTCAGTCCTCAGTGAGTGCATGGCATTGTAAAGGTCAAGCCTAAAAGCACATGCTTGAGGTGACGTGTGTGGCACAGTTGTGACCCGTCTTTCTTTGAATTTGCACTGTAAACAAACCTGAAGCTTTTCTGCCTCGACAGATGAATCACTGCCCTCATGAAGTCTTACAACAGGTGCGAGCACTTCAAAAAGATTCATAAACACGCACATCCGTACACTCATCATCACGCACAAGCTCAAACGCAAAAGGTTTACGATGCAAACACACGACCACACATTAAATACAAAGCGCCTCGGAGCGACATTTTGAAATTACACGGGCTGCATTCCCAAACACAAACGCACAGTTACAACAAAAAAGGTTCTGAGTGACAGGCTGAACTAAAAAAAGCCTTTAAGCTGCTGGATTAGACGATCCATTCACACTCTCAGCTGGTTGTGGAAAAAAGGAAGTGCAATCTTGAAGAGCTTTTGTGTGAATGTGCAAGCGCTCTTTGAAGTAGTTTTGGGCAGGTAAATGGAGGGCTTGGATTGCAATTAAAAACGAGGTGAAATGGGTAGCTGTCATTCACGGAGCTGTAAACCACAGGGGAGGTCAAATGGCCCAAGGGCAAGTGGAGAAGGGGGTATGGGCTTGTCGCAAGGGTAGAGATAAGTTAGCAACAGGTTCCTTTTAAGTCCCGAAAGAGACAACTTTTCAAAACACAGTTTATATCTCTGATGTTTCCAACTCGGGCAGCTCAAGCTTCAAATGCAACAGGTAAAAAATTTCATTTTAAAGAAAGGCTTGATGCAACTTAGTGCTGCTTTCAAGAAGCAAACTTCACAGTGACCACAGGGATTTTGATCAAAAATAAACATTTTGAACTGAAGCAAATAAATATTTTAATATATATGTGAAAGGTCTAACTTGCAATACAACTTCACAAAAACACCACCTGGAAGAGACCAAAACAGAGATAAAAGGATAGCGAATACTGAACTTACATTCACCATGTCAACAGAAACTCAATTAAGCATTAATAACAGGGCCATCCACAGTGATGCATCATTTGCTTCAAGTTTCACCCCGCTGCTGTCCAACTGAATCAGTCAACATAAGTCAGATGCATCTACATCAAAGACCTCACTCATAACTGGAACTTTGAAATAAACAGGAAAAAGAAAGAATGCAATAATGGGAATCATGTGTGGTAAACCACACATTTATTGGAGCTTCTGTGATCTGGAAGTTGCTTAAAGAAAAAGTGATGGGTGATGAGAGGCAGACATCAGATCTGGGAGGCAATTTAACAGGCTGAATACTTAATGAAGAGAAGTATTAATTCCATATTGATTCAATATCCATCTATCAAACACAGATGAGATACAACAGATTCCGGTTCAGTCTTTAATTTAAACCACTGTTAATAATATATAGACAATTTAATCACTAAGCAGATAAGAAGATAAGCAGTTAACATTATTAA
This sequence comes from Haplochromis burtoni, assembly GCF_018398535.1. NCBI lineage: Eukaryota > Metazoa > Chordata > Actinopteri > Cichliformes > Cichlidae > Haplochromis > Haplochromis burtoni. The sequence continues at coordinate 464,132 of NW_024582691.1, read as the reverse complement.
ACGGGACAGTCCCGTGGCATTATTGGCATTTCTGTGTGTAGCTGGTCACTGAACACACAGTACACATACCGTACCTGAAAACAAAACATTTCAAGTATCAAAAATCTGTAACTATTGATTTCTAATTTTTAAACATTTATGTTTTTTATTTTACTTGTAAAATCTTTGGTAAGGTCAGGGGTCAAATATGACATGATATTTGGATGCAATCTATAATGTGATATTTAGAATCCCCATATACCAGTATCATTCCCAATACCGCCAGTACAAACAAAGACACTTATTTTTAAATAGCTCTATATCACTTTGAGCTGATCAGGCAAATCTATTGACTTTAAGGGAAATGTCAGAGGTCAAATGTGAAATATTTTAAATTTACCCCCCACCTGTAAGAATTATAGTTTCTAAGTTAGAAGGTTCTTGTCCATTTCAGACCAATAACTCACTAAGTGGAGGACCTGAAAGCATAACCTATTGTGGATGTCCTCTGAATACATCATTTATAATACTTGAAACAGGGACTTATCATGAAATAAAATACAAATTACACTGTTCCATAAATATGAAAGTATTTACACCAACATAATGACTTACATGTTCTGTATCTCTGGTACATGTATCTGTTAATATCATGAAAACGATCTTGTTAATAACTTTACTTCCCTTGGAAGAACATACTTCTCTTATCTTCCTCACCAGTACCGTCACAACCATATGTCAACAACACTGTGGCAGTCGGGGATCCATAACATGCAGATGCATCTTCTAAGATGGAAAATCCCCCCATTACCCCCTGATGGTAATGGGGGTCGTTTTAGGAGTTGTAAGTTGGAGCTGTGGTAAGGGACGTTCCCATCATCAGAGAAAGCAACATGACACTGACTCATTCACAATGTCACGGACTTACAGAAACTGTAAAATGTGGCCTATCAATTCTACTGACATTTTGCTTTGGGAATATGTCACCTCCATAAACCAAATCTGGGCCTACCGGCAGTTTGCATCTTTCTTTGATATAACAGTAACAATTAGCAGCGCAGTCTGATGGTATTTGGAGAGTTACAGATATCTACTGTTTTTGCCCTGGGCTTAAGGACCCTGGATTTGAAACTACAGAAAGACATTGAGATTGGAGTTGGAGTGTTAACCATCAGAATCACTTAGACACTGTGTCCATCCATCATGTAGAAGTGGTAATCACCAGACGCCCCATGTTACGATATTATCATGATACTTCATTCTAGATATTATTGCAATTTCTAACATTTTGTGACATTCTGAGTATTGGAACAACAAACTGTTATTTATTACCTTTTTCAACTTGGTTAAACTTTGTCAATATTTGTTTTAATTAGACTCAATAAGATTAAGTTATCTCACTTCAGTTATTTGTTTTCTGCTGCAACACTGAAAGCATTTCAAGCACACCAACACTGAAACCTGACATAAATGCTGCCATTATACAGTCAGTCTGGTATCAGTGTGCAATTGTATGGAGTCTACAGTACATTTTCTCTTCATCGCTTGCCATTTAGTCAAAAGATTCTTTCAACAGTGAGCCATGAAAGCCTGGACCTAACTGCATCATCGTGCTCACATAATAATAATGTTCCCTTTAAGGCTTAAAATTGGAAAAGCATCAGTTCTTCAAAGCCTCTAACAAACATTGATGAGTCATTCAGACTGCTGCATCTTTCCTTTTTTTTTGTCTTACAGAAACGCACAGATCTGCTTCACATCCAGCATCCCTGCTGCCTCAGCTTGCTGAGTCACCAAGCTGGTGTGGGATGCCTACAGAAGGGCATGACGCACACAGGCCATCCCTGCAGTGCTCGGTTGGCCCTGTCAAATAGAAGTTGAGGGCAGCCAGAGCCTCACACTGGGAAGTGTGCCCTCAATTTGAAGGGCACTTTCTGAAAACTGAATAGTTCAGATGCATAAGTTTGGCAAATGTCACTCGGCTGAGGACAGAAGGAGGAGACAGACTGATGTGTTTGTGTACTTCCTGCGGGCATGTTTGCTTATTTCAAACTCTGGAGCAAACACTTTTTATTTCTTTTGCTCTTTTATCTCTGTTGTTTGCACTCACTCACTTGAGAAATGATAACTTGTTCACTAAAGTAAACACTGCACTCTATCTAATCTGATGCTTGTCCTCACTCTGCTGCAAGTGACTTTTTTAAGTACCTAAAACTTGGTTATCAACCGTTTTTCTGATCATATTCAATTGAATTGAATTCAGTATTATTTATATAGCACCAAAATTACAACAGCAGCCGCCTCAGCACACTTTACTACACATACTGTAATGTGAAGACCCTACAATAATACAGAGAAAACATAACAATCAGACAACACCTCTGATCTGAGCAAGCACTTGGCAAGAGTGGAAAGGAAAAACTCCCTTTTAACAAGAAACTCTCCATCAGAACCAGCCTCAGGAAGGGGCAGACATCTGTCAATGCAAGTGATGGATAAATGTATAAATGCAGAGAGAAGAATAAGAAACACTCAGTGCATCATGGGAAGCTGTCAGCAGCCTGGGCCTATTGCAGCGTAACTTTGTTTCTAGTGTTTGCATGTTTAAGGACCGTGGGAAATTTTAGCTAGCAATGGACAATCATCAATAAAATTCTATACCAAATTATTGTTATATTATAGTTAATGGAATTACAGTAAACATACTAAAATAACCACACAGCTATCAGGCTTCCCCTACACACACACTAAAAAACTGTCAGTACTTTTTGTTTAATTTGCGCATTCCAAAAACAGAAGCGTCTAATTTTACCACATGGGTTCAGCAATATGCTCAAAATGTTTTCCTGGCATTTTGGATTTGTATATTTTTAGTTTGGTGATAATGATGCGTTTCCTTTTTTTTCCAACCGCAAAGGTTTTCGAATTGTTTCATAACAGAGAGGTGTGTTAATTTTCTCTACTTGTCGAGGACCATTTAGTCTTTCCACTGAAGTTCAAGTGTAAAAATCACAAACCAGCCGCAATATTTCTCACATTTTCACACGGCATTAAACCACAACACCTGAGGTCTGTCCTTCGAAGCACAGTTCTCACATACGTCGATGGCGCAGCAACAATTATGTTGATAACTTCAGGACTATTACCCTTATTACTTTCAGGGTTCAGTAAGCAACCTAAAAAGCGCTGTGCTTAACACGCCATTATGAACTAATCTACCAACATGAGCAAGAACTTTAAGGAGAACGCAGCAGGACCAAAGCTGCCATAAAGTGCTATCTCTCACAAAAAGCTTTCATAGGGAGCCAGGACTTAAACAGCTCTTGTTATAATTCAGGTAATGGCCCTGAGTGCTGAGTCTACAAAAGACATGCTCTGATAACAATGCTTTCTTCTACCTTTTCAAAAGAAATCTACCTCGTCAAACACAGACCAACCTAAGTTGAAGGCCTCTTCCTGTGACTATTTAGGGGTTTATAAGGCAAAACTAAATCCCAGCACTGAGACTCCATTCATTTATTAAACTCGTAGCATACCCATTTCGGTAAGGAGGAATCTATTATAATTCCATGCTGTTCCTGGAGATCAGTTTCTACCCCTGACATGTCTATTTCAAGCTGACCTTTCCTCTTGCACTCTCTCCCCAGTCTGCCTTCTTAAATCCCGAAGTAAATGCATACTCTCTATCATTTCTTATGTTGTTTTATCTTCACCAAAAGGTAGATAAGTATTTTAAAAAAGCTTTCATGACACCCTGACAGTCTCAGTGCATTAAGTACTCCCTGGTTTCTTACCACTTTGTAGGCTTCACAGGAGAAGCGGCTGTAGCTTCTGGCTGGCACCCTGAGCCCGCTGTACCCCGCCATGTGGGGCCACCAGGTCGATAAACACGAATATCTGGGTGAAGATAACTTCAGATTTTGAAGATCCTTTAGCTTCAAAAAGACCAAAAGATAAGAGCACTTCGTGCGCACTGGAACAGATAAGTGGTCATGCTGTGTGCCCCCCCTCACACACACACATCTCTGTGACAACGTCTGTCTGGCTTGCTTGTAGGAAAGGGGCATGCTTTATTCCTCCATAAATGTAGTTCTCTCTTATCTCACCGTGTTTTAGTCAGCTTCATAGTGACGTCTCAGACAGTCTGACACTCTTTTAATCTTCCTCTCCTTCTGCCTCTCTCCCTCCCTCACTGTCTGTCATTCACTGAGTCAGACACCTTGACTCAGTTCCTTCTTCTGCTACGAGTGGAGAAACTGTCAAAAGAAAACTAACTTAGAAACGGAACCTTTTATGTTTAATACTTGAGAACTGTGTTAGGGAGGATTGCTGTGTTTGGAAAAGACAAACAAGACAAAAACCCAAAACTCCAGTGTGAAAGACCGTTAACTGTCAGGCTTTCCCTACATAAGTTACCTACAATATCAGTGGCCCAACCTGCATATAACAGTTCTTCAATTAAGCCGTGTCTTCTGTTGTACTAGGGGAACATAAATGGTGCTGATTCAGGCAATGAGAAAGAAATCCGATTCTGAAGTTTCCTACTGTACGTGGTGCTTCAAAGCACATCGTTGCTCCCTGTGTCGAAGACAGATTATATAAACATGATGGATGTCTTTGCTCCTCACATTTAATGACAGGACTCTTTAGTGACCTTCATGCACACCTGGTGCTGTACTTTACAGCAGGCGCACGCACGCACACACACACACACACACACACTCAAATACAAACACAAAAATACGGTTGGTCTCAGGTGTCAGGGGTGGGCTGTGCTACTTCCCAAATCCAGCCATCATCTTATGTCATCAGCAGTGTGCTGCTTCACATTCACAAAGGGACCTCACACCTTACAATGTCACTAAAACAAATACAAACTTCAAGTGTGGGTCTCAGAGCAGCTTCACTAAAGAAACTCTCCATGCTTTGCTTAAGAAAACACATATCTGCACTGCAATGTGCTGCCTTCTACGGGCTTTTAATCTGATGACTTCTAGATCGTATTAAAATAAATAAAGACAAATACATCCTCCAGTTTTCTCTAACATTAAAGACTTTTTGTGGGACAGCACGGTGGCGCGGTGGTTAGCACTATTGCCTCACAGCAAGAAGGTCGTGGACTTGAATCCACATCCATCTGGCTAATTCTTCTTCCAAATACATGTGGGGTTAGGTTAACTTAGTATTCTAAATTGCCCATAGGTGTGAATGTGAGTGAGAATGGTCGTCTGTCTCTCTGTGTTAGTCCTGCAAAAGACAGACGACCTGTCCAGGGTGTACCCCACCTCTTGGCCTGTGGCAGCTGAATTATGCTCTAGTGATATAACATGGATGAATACATGCATTTAAGATTTCTCTTTCCCACTTTTTCCAAAGTAAAGGATGACCTCTTTAACACCCTGAAAAACTACTTAGAAAACGTATTTTTGTGGGTGACCCCTCCTGCTGCCTAGACATGCTGAGCCATATCGATGAGGACTCAGCATCCCTCCGTGCTGCTGCAGGCTGAGGGTGACATGTGGCAACACATCCCCTCTGACCCATTCTGGGCTGGCTAGCAGATGGCTGGTGGGAGATGATGGATGGACTGAGTCACTTACACAGCAATCAAGAAGTGAGGGGTGGGAGTGGTACATAGGGGCATCCTACTTACCCAACAGTGGTATATTTTTCTGTCACTTCTGACACAGTCTCAACAACATTCACTGTGAATGCAGGAAACTTGCTTGTCTTAAAAAAAAAACAGAAACACAGCACTGGGCAAAGGGAATTCTCTGCACAGCTCTCAGTGAGCACTAGCAGACACAAACAGATGGCTTCTGAGAAAACAAGCATCACAAAGGTGTCCTGGTCTGACAGAAATGACAACAGTCTGCTCTACCAGCTGCTGTGCCATGCCCTGCGCTCTAACACTGAAATTTTCAATGCTTGACCAGTGGGTGGTCAAACAGACTTTCCATAGCAACACTTTATGATGTACTATAACTACAAAACTAGAGGCGAATGCAAGCTTGAGTCAGGGAAGCAATTCAAGAAAAAAAATCAAGAAAAAGGTATATAATACTAATAATACAAATAGTTTTATATGTATTTATCTTTATCTTATTTCTTCTTTTTAAAATAATTATTCTTATATACCAGACAGGTTGCAGTGACGATACTATGAACAACCCCTGAAATTACCTGGAAATAGCAGTAAGTTTTCCCCTTTCCAAACACAAGCCATTCAAACACAAGCCTTCTAAATGTCTAAACATTCCTTTGCTACAGTGGAAAAAGTTTACTGGGTGTCTTTCCCATCATCCGTCCTGACAAACCAAACATAAATGTTTTAAAGACGGAGTACGAGGTGCATGTTCTTCATACAGTAATCCCACCAAACCAAAAACAAACAAAAACAGCACAAAGGCATTTGTGCTGCTTTCTTTTTCTCTCCTCTTCATTAAAAGTGTATCTGTGGCTGCAGCTTTTCCTTTGGTGTCATGAGCAGGATACACCATGGTTAGTTCATGGTCTGTAAGGCCCTTGGCAGCGATCCACTCCATGCCAGTGTACTCACACTGTCCTCTCAAGTGGCTTTAACCCACAGAAAACTGAACCAGGCCAGCTTTAAATAAGCCCTCGTGCCTTTGCTTACTCTCTGTTTGGCACATGAAAGACATGTGGCTTTGTGAGGCATGGAGGCCATACTAGGCACATGTAGACAAACGACTTGGCCAGAGCTGTGCTGTTAAGAAGATAGGAAACAGGGCCAAGAGACGGAGTGAGTATGTGCTGGCACCTGTACTTGTCAAAAGTGATCTGAAGACCACGGGCTGAAAAACATCATCAACTAATCGATAAAAAGAAAAGAGCATTTGCATCCAGCAGCGAGATCTGTGAATGTACAGAAAGGTTCTTCCAGCATATGAGAGAGAAGTGAATCATGAGTACGTCAAAATTCCCCAAAGTCGTGCACAGCTGAGACGGCACAGCAGTGTCTGCTACGCAACATGTAATCAACATCAATTTTGAGACATGCAGCCTGATGCACATGAGGGCACAGCAGCTGTTATAAAGACAATTTTGGTAGTGATGTTAGAGCGAAACAGCTTCATCGTGGTCCTTGAAAATCAGCAGATATATGCAGCATCTGAGGTGTGAGCTCCAGAACTCTACAATACCACTGCTGTTGTTTTAACTCTCCTGCATTTGGAAAAGCACTTATCCACCATACGATTACTTTTTAAGCCCTGTATAATGTATATTCAACCTTCAATCTTTATACCTTTGAGTCTGATGTTAAATTCCACAGCTTTTTCAGTTCAAAATTGGCCAAAGATTGCTGCTGCTTTCACATCCTTCTATTCAACCAAATGTTTGGGTGCATTATGGTTACAGTGCATGCCATGTACCTGTGATTTCTTAGGATCAGCCACTTGACTTTATCAAATGCAACTAAGTACATCAGTTTTTAAAAGGAAAAAACAGATGTGCTTTGAGTTTACTTACATGCATTTTCAGAGAAGAATAATTTAAGAAGGGGTAGGTACGGCATGCCGTGGGTGCGGTGTGCTATTGAGAGCTTGAGTGTGTCATGCATGGGTATAGCCTTGACGGTGTAGAACATCACAACTATTTGCGTAACTGAAAACAAAAACATGGTTTTACTCCTCTGCATATGCTGGCATGACTCAGGATCAGTATTAAGCACATCATTCTCGCATTTTGATTTATGCTGCATGGGTCACACATCGACAAAAGAATCTTGACAATCAAATAATCAATAGACCTGTTCTATAACAGAGAGAACTATGGACATCGACTATACTTCATAATAAAAAGAAAGGTCATTTTAATTTCTCTAAGTGTGTGCACATGTTGGGCTGTGCGTGCCTTTGTCAGCCCCACTCTATTTCACAAAGGCACATGGAAAAGACACAATCCCCCTCCTCATTTGAGTTGTGTGTAGGTTAGCAGTGTGTAATTAAGCTAGCCCTCTTATCAGCTCATCTCAAGGCTTTGGCAATAACCTCCTCTGCTTCCATCTCCCCTTCCTCTCTGGGCTCACAGGAGATCCAGATAAGGAACAAGGCTGAAAAAGAGAGAGATGTGGAGAAAGACAGAGAAAAGAAAAAGAGTGTGTTCTGGCCGCTTCCGTTACGTGTAAACTCAACAGGATGCCTATTATCCTAACAGACTTTTATTAAATCTGCTGCTTCCTACTTTTATCATATACATCAGTCATTACACAGACCCTCCCCCCCCCCATTTGTTTGCACCACAGGACCCACCTGCACCTGACCGGACCTGTGTTTTATCTCACTGTCCCAGATGCTGTTGAATATTTACCATCTCTGTGCCATCATACTTATATGACACCAAACAGTAGGCAACAAAGCCGCAAGCAAACCTGATTTTTTCCCCCCTTAAATGCTATAAAGGGGAACACATACACACACACACACACACACACACGCACGCACACAAATGTGCTACACAACTCAGTTTAAAGCCTTAGATAAGCCTGTTTTAACTTTCCATGCAGACATCAAAGTGAAGCTAGTATCAGGTGAGGGGAAATCAAGATGCATGCCTTCAGCATTTTCTTCTGATATTAAAACGACCGCCACTAATCCACTGTGTGCGTGCAAGCTAACACTAGCTGCGGTAAGGTTTTGGACTGATGAGACAAGCACTTTTACTGACACATAAACACAAAGTGAAGAAAAAAATGTTCTGATGTTACAGCTTCAGGGAAGGACGTGAATAGAAAGAGCTGTCAACAACAGAGAGAAGCCTACATACTTTTCTATATGCACAGTCAAGAACTGAAATGCATGGTTTTCTGATTTCATATGGGTGGTTGACCTTTGTCACGATCTGGAAGTGTTCACCCTACCAGTTTCATGGTGAAATTGTTCTGCTCCCAGCGGCAAAACATCACACTCATGTTACGTCGTGCAGTTTCCTTCCTCAGAGACACCTGCCTCACACTGAGGAAGACTGTTGCTTGCCCAGCCAAACCAAAATATCAGCCATTTGTAGCAGGTCTAGAACAACCTGCACTGAGCAGAGCTGTAGCAAAATACAGAAAAATCCACAAATTAAAAAAGAATCCAATTGCAAGTTTGAATCCCGACTGGGTGCACCGTTGGAGATCCAGGGAGAACAGAAGAGCTACTGCTTGCTGGAGCCCCAGCAGGTCTCTGTATGCCTGGGAGGGGGGGAAGGAGCTCAGTCCCTCCAGTTTCTCTCCACCCACTCTGGGACATAGGAGGAGGGAAAAATAAAGGCAGGAGGTGAAAGGCAAGAGGCGCTCCGCGGCTTCTGCTGCCGCTCTGAGAGGCAGCCAAACCAAACGCGGTGGAGAAGAAGCAGGAGAGGATTCCCCCTCATGCTTGGCCCACAGCAACACATTGTGCTATTCCTCTTCAATGGACTATTGGTCATATGGGGAGGGGACAGCAAGAGAAAGGGACAGGCCTCTTAACCTTTCTACCACCCCTCCCCCGACAGTCTACCCCATACATGACAAAAAAGTGAGCACAAAAGACAAAAAAGGGATGATCGGTGCAGCCTTGATAGCAGTGGAGAGAATAAATAGTGAGAAGTGCAGAGCCAAAGTCCAAACCACGTAAAGCTCAATGCTAACCGTAAGTTTTCTATTTATTATTTCTTTAACCGGCTCCTCTGCTGCCTGTTAAATTTTTTTTTTTTTTAAAGCCAAGTTTTATTTTTCCCAACCATAGAAGGAACAGTCCGCTCTCTGATCAGCCGTCACCCGCAACACACTGCAGCAGCTGCATGTGTTTATTTATGTGCATGCGTACAGTGGGTTCATAACCTAAGCATTTATGTATGTGTGAGTGTGTATGTAAGAGTCCACAGTACAGGATGCCCTGCGTTTGAGCGCGTTCCAACCCCCTGTGCACACACGCCGCAACCACCGACCACAAATTACAAGCTGAATTTGAATTTTGGGAAAGGCCCAAGATTTACAGAAAGTTCCCACAGTAGGGGGATGCCTGATCGCTTCCAGCAGGCGGAACAAAATGCTTTAAGCTTTATGAAACAACAATAACACTGAAACCATGAAGACAGTAGAAAGTAATGAAAGAAAGGGTTTGCTTTTCAACGGCATTTTATACTGCCAAAAAAGAACAGAGATGCAGCTTACAGCCGTCCAAGGCAGGTTTTCTACTCGGTGACTGAGAGGAAATGTGCATTTTATGTTTTCATATTCAGAGCTCAAAAGCGCCGTAAACTTGAAGTCAACACAATCAACTGTCAGTGGCTTTCAGTTAAAATATATTACTCTGTACATGATTGAGATTCAAGTTTTGACTTGACCCTGTAATTGTGTTTGTTCCTTGCTAGTGATAGTGACACCCATCACAAGTGTTGTGCATAAAGAAAAAAGAAAAACAACAACTGAAAAATCATGACAATAAAACTGAGGGTAGCTAAAGACTGAATTAAATATCAATATGTTATTCAAATCACAAAGTTAATAATCTTATTTTAGTGCGTTAGCATGCAATGAAGGCAGCACAGTGGCACGGTGGTTAGCACTGTTGCCGCACAGCAAGAAGGTCCTGAGTTCAATTCCAACATCAGGCCGGGATCTTTCTGTGTGGAGTTTGCATGTTCTCCCCGTGTTTGTGTGGGTTCCCTCCGGGTACTCCGGCTTCCTCCCACCGTCCAAAGACATGCAGCTTGTGGGGATAGGTTTAGGAGTGAATGTGAGCGCAAATGGTTGTCTGTCCCTGTGTGTTAGCCCTGCGACAGACTGGCGACCTGTCCAAGGTGTACCCCACCTCTCGCCCTATGACAGCTGGGATAGGCTCCAGCGACCCTGAAAAGGACAAGCGGAAGCAAATGGATGGATGGAGCATGCTAATTTACCATTTGAAGGCAGAAATATGTATGCTAACAGCCATTAAAACTGTGACTTCACAGACCAAAAGTCAGCCTGCAGCACAATGATGCCATTACTATAGAAGTAAAAGGCTCGAGATACATGTATTTCTATAAGGATAGCTATCTATAGCCCCTAGTCCAGCTTAATGGGTTAGCTAACAAAGGCAAAATGGCTAACGCTAAAGCTATCTTGAATCCAGAGTCAACCTAGGGTCAAAGCACTTAGGAGGAAAATTATAGAGGTGAATGAAAAATTGAACAGAGTCTATGTCCCGTCTTCTGAAGCTACCGAAAATTACGTTAATAACTTATAGCAGATTTTCTTTGGTAAGTTCAAATATGTCAGGTAAAGGTGGGTGTACAACGGCTCATTTTCATTTGATTATTTATCAATGAAAATAATAGTAGCAGAGCACTTTGTTTTCAGTATTTTAGTGACAGAAGAACCTGTAATAGACTGCAGTTTGGGGGAAATTATCAACTTTAATACTTTCTTTTATTATGAAAATAACATTTTGTATCAGAAAAAGCTGTCAATTTTAGCTCTTAGAAAGAAAACTGAAAATCGAAAAAAAAAATTGGAATTGTTGCTTCTCTAACAAATTGTTAGAAAGTTGCTGATTGCTTTTATGTTGTTCATGAAAGAAAAGGAACTGAATTTAGGGGATATGGACACACACTGACAGTACTTTAGCAAGTAGCTGCACCAACATGTTAAAAATGTTCATGTTGGATTTGTAGCTTTTTAGCTGATTGTTCCTATTCTTTAAACAGGCAAAAACACTGCAGGCATCCTGCCTTTTCTATGCTATAGTTCAAGTGATAACCACCACAAAAGAAAAGCCAATCAACACAGCCTCCCACACCACTGAAACATCAGTCTCCTACTACACGTAACTGGCATTGATTTAATGATATTCTGGCTCTACAAGCAGAGAATGTGTCAGCATTTAGTGCTTCTGTTTAACTGTTTTAGTCCAAGTCTTCAACAAGCTCATTAAGTGAAGTCACAGTGAATGGGCTGAGTATGGTCCTTTCACAGTCCCAGATAAACCTTAGTGTGTCGGGGACAATGGGGATAACCCCATCATGGAAGGGTCTTTGTTTTGGGGGACCCAAACCTCTGTGTTCTCAAAGCCTGGGGAGGAAGACTGCCATAATAATGGGGGTGAAGGGGTGGGATGGACCTGCTGCCTGGCTGTGCTGTTCTGGATGGAGGTGATTTGGGGGTGGGAGGGATTGAGGTACATACGGACTTACTGGAGAGGCAGCTGTGGAAATAACGGCAGATTATATCCTTTCTCTCTCTATAGCTTTGACATTGTCTTGTGTCTAAACAAACTAAATACCTAAAGGTTATTGCAGGTACAAAAATTAGGTAATCACGCATCATTCATTTTTTCTACTTCTTCTTCTGCAAATAAGTGAGTAAGATAGGACACTACAACCTAAGAGTGGTGGACAACTTGACACCTGGGAATGTTAAGGAGATTAAATCTCAGAAGTGAAGTCAGTGAGACACTTGCCTATGCTACACAAACAAAGCCCTTAATATAATCAGAAGCAAAGGTATCTTGAGGAAGTAAAATGTCTTTTTCAAAAAAACATTTTTTTTAACCTAAATTCAGCTTTTAAAGCACTGTCATGTGGACAGATTAACTCTTTGATGGCAGAAAATGGCATGAATGTGTGCTGGGGTGGCTGTAGCTCGGGAAGTGGAGCAGGTCATCTATTAATCAGAAGGTTCGAACCTTGGCTGCTCCGGCTTGCATGTCAAACTATCCTTGGGAAAGACACTGAACATGTTGCTCTATGATGATTCACATTCTGATGATTTCATCACAGCGTGAATGATAAATAGAAAACACTAGAAAAAAGTGTTTATAGGAATGGATGAATGAGACATGTTGTGTGAAGTGGTCTGAGTGCTTGAGTAGAAAATCTATATAAGAACCAGTCCATTTACCATGTCTCCCCACAGTAAGACACCATACAGGCAGACAGATGTAATATCTGCTGAGCTTTAAATGAGTATTAACTACAGTATCTTACACATTTACTACTTTCAATTGTTGAATTTAAGGGTATGACGCAAGCATAAGAAAATTACATTTATAACATATTAACTGGGCACAGTGCTGCACTCAACATAATGTTAAACTCACCTTCAGTTTGTTCTGCTCGTATAAAGCAAAGAAAATGTTATTACAGTTGTCTGGTGTCCCATTACAAACCTGATTAGAACAGTTTGGATCCAAGGATGCCATCTGGGCCCATCTACCACAGCTACCAGCTGAGGCCACCTTAGTGATGTCTTATTGATGAAACAGCATCTAAACACACCAGACAGCCCAGTCCAGTCACAGACTGGAAAAGGTTATCCAATCCAGCAAAAAAAGCACAAACTGTTCACAAGTCATTTGATATTCTTAAATAATATGTAATCCCTGAAAGGAGGTTAACTGTTTAAGTAAAATAGATTGGTTTATTCATGCATGCTTCGGAGCAGGTGAAGCTGGTGTCTTCAAAGTTACGGTACTTAATGTGTTAAGGATCTGGGAGAGGCTTCTTGAATGACAGATTTACAGCCCAGCTCCTGGATTCAGCATTTATCAGCAAGCCTAAACCAGTCCAACTGAGTAAGCCCAGACATGCAGTACAACACACACAAACACAGTACAACGCATACATACTTTCATTGTGATTCTAGCCAGGTTGTAATCAGAGCAATAAAACGGCATGAGAAACTCCCTGAAGCTGGATGGAGAAATCCATGCTATCGTCTTTTCTCAAGGAGGCAGTGTCTACAGAAAGCCAGGCAATATTTCATAGTTGTTTTATGTCTATTTACACTCAACAATCACATCAAACCCAGAGCACAGCTGAGAACCATACAGACAGATGGTGATACGCTTAACATTTAGGAAATACAGTATATACAATTACATATCTAAATATTTGGCCAAAAATGTAACTCTATCTCTTCCAAATAAGTGCGTTAGATAGAACATTAAACTTTCTGTTTGCTACTTGCTTGATCATTTAACAGCACCAAACGTTACTATAACACCAGATCTCAGAAGTGAAGATTGTGAAAGAAGAGTCAGAGCTGAAGGGGAAAACAGCCTTAAACACAAACATAAGGCTCTAAATGCAAAAAGAAGCAACCTATTAGCAACCTTCTTCGTTCATTCATTCTGAGCTTTTCTTAACCGACAGTGTAGAGCGGGAGGAGCATGGATTAAAAAGAGCTTGTGGAGATTTAATGTACACTACCATTTTTTACATTTCATTTGAAACACTCACCTCACAATCATGCTTACACACCTAATCAATTACCAAAAACACTTTGACCCTCTGGGGATTAGAGAAAATTCAAAATAAATTCAAACTTCTGTGCCTAATTCTTGTTGTTTTTTTTGTTTTTTTTTTAAACATCATTGAAGATGCCTGGCCTGGAAAAAAAACCCCAGCACAAAATACCATGATCTTCATGCTCATGATGAGTATATGTAACTTTTGGCCACATATATATGTATATGTAATCTACTCAACAGGATTTCTGTGCCGTCTCTTCATATTATATCAAAGTTCCAATTTTTCCTAGCTTTGAGCATGTAATTTTTCTTTGTACGGTTCATCTGTTTAAATCTAACACGTTGCATCAAACTTTCATGACCATCATATGTCATTGGCTCCCTGCTGGCTCTATGGATGTCATAAAGTTATCCAACAGAGTGTCGGTCCAGCAAGACCTTTGGTGCAATCCTCTGGGGAGGGTGAGCTCAGCCCTGCTGACCTCTACCTTCGTTTTCTACGTCGCCTGCTGCTTCCAGACTGACATGAAGCTGATTGTGTTAGTCTGAGCACTCTGCCGTGCAGATTCCCCACGCGGCGCCACCCACCATAACCCGCTTGTCTGCACAAATGGGGTCCTTGTGACAACTAACACAAGGAAAGCAGAGAAGGAGAGAAACCAAAGTGAGGAGGGCACCTTGGAGGGAGATCAATGGAAGGATGTTGACTCAGGAGAAGCAGATGCCCAGTCTTAATTAATATGGTTATGTCCTCAGCCATGACCTCACACAGGAAGGACAGGGGTCGACCACACAGGAAGTGGAATCTGATCGAGATGCATTAGGCAGAGATGAAGTCATTACAACTGTAGCCAACTGTCACATGATCACATATATGCTTAAGAAAAAATACTGCAAAGAAAACACAAAACCATCATGGTCATTTATCGATAACAAAAACTGCTCGATGATTTTACAGCTTCTTGCTGTCTTGACTGTCATTTTCCCACACTCTACGTCAAATGCAACTTTTTGATTATTTAGTTCCTGATTTTTACCTGAACAGTTCTACTTCTTACTCTCATACAGCATGAGCACATTTATTCTAACAAGTAAACCAGGCCTGAAAAGCTCCCACATGCAACATTTTTAGATAAAACAAACTCTGATTAAGACAACAATATTTAATATTCATGAAATTATAAATGAAATCAGCACTTAACCTAAACAAATACACTGCTCGGTTCTTTATCTTTGCACCATTTCACACTGACAAAGTGCTCAGGGACCTATTGGAGGACAAGCTGCCTCCTCATTTCAGATAAAAGCCACACATCCCAGTCTCAGTATATCTGACCGTTTTCAGTCTGTGCCTAAAGCATCTGCTGGTATCACAGCTACTGGGTTGTTTCAGCCCAACCTGATAAATCTGCAGCATGACCGCCTCTGTGTTGTCTGACACGGGACACACACAGGTGGCGATGCAGCGCTTACACTGGCTTCCTCCTCCCTCACAGTGATAATGAAATGTGTGATTGGCTACTGGTTGAAAACCTCTTATCTCAAACGTGTCAGCTGCCAGGAATTAAAGAAATCCACCTCAGTTTCCAGACTGACAACAGTGACATCTGAAACCACAAAATGATAAAGTGTATAACCTGAATTCATGAGGATCACTCACAACACCTAACAAGACATGGCCCTTTCTCCTGGACTCATTGTCTGAATCCTGCAGTGTGTTGAATTCTCTGTTATTCCTTTTGAACAATGAAATCTACAACAAAGAGTCACTCAAACATCCATAAAATTTAACTTCCACTTGCAGTGCCTTCTGTAGAGACATATGTGTATGTGTGGCCTTTTGTCATGGTAATAAAAAAGAAGCAATATAGTCACCCAGCACCCCCACCCAATCTGACCTGCTCCAGGCAGGCAGGAAGACATTAGCAATCCAATGCAGGATGACAGTTTTCTGCCTTTCACTCTCACCTGCTGGGCTGTCTGTTAAAAAGGCTTAGGTTGGATGTAAGCACCATAAAAAAGTCATTACTGCCTTTCACAGGATGCTGATGAGAGACCCAGCGTACGAGAGGGGTCAAGTGAAATGGGCTTTAAAGGTTGATGCTGACATTTACAGGCCAATAATGCTTTTATTAAATATTTTCTGCATTTGTTCGATTGCTTTCACTTGTCCTGTTTCATGCTTAAAGCTCTGTGTAGTATTTTTGCTTCTTTAGAATCAAAGAGCTTGAAAATCTTCCAAAATAACATTTACACACCATAACTCTTTATATCTGGAAAACAAACAACTGATAGTCAAATGATTATAATATATACACACACAACCACGTGTGTGTGTGTGTGTGTGTGTGTTGTGTGTGTGTGTGTGTGTGTTG
Source organism: Haplochromis burtoni (assembly GCF_018398535.1). Classification (NCBI taxonomy): domain Eukaryota; kingdom Metazoa; phylum Chordata; class Actinopteri; order Cichliformes; family Cichlidae; genus Haplochromis; species Haplochromis burtoni. The sequence continues at coordinate 447,559 of NW_024582691.1, read as the reverse complement.
TGTGGTTTGTGTAGTGTGTGTGTTTTATATATTATGTGTGTGTGTGTGTGTGTGCGTGCGCTTGCATATATAATCTCTACACTTTCATCACCATCAGTCAGTACCTCCCGTTTAAAGGTCATTTAATTAGCTTTGTATAATTAAATTGCTTCACACATGTTACTTGGTACATGTTTGTCAGTCATGCAATGGACTCAGACTCAATTTAAATTTTGAAACTGGAGAAAATGATAATCTCTGGGATTTATAGATTTTTATGAATGGAAGAAATTACATTAACAGAGCCTTGTGTTAGTAATGTATCTGTTACCATGATGATTTAATATCTAAACGAAGCTCTTTATTACCAGCCCCATAAAATGAGGGCCTGTCTTAATTGTAGTTCGTTGTTTGTTTCCACACTGTGTTTTGAAGTGATTGGGATTCAGCTCACAGGCTGAAATGAGCTTTTGTAATGAGTCTAATAAAGCCAGTCTTTACAGACAGTCTGCCTTATGCCTGCATCTGGAGAGATGCTTATTAAGATAGTAGCTCCTTATCACACTGGCACACAGACAAATCTCTCTGTGTGAGTGAGCGTGTGACTATGTGTGTTTGTGAGTATGTGTTTTTAATGCCTTATAAAAGGACTACGTATGCTGCACATTGTACCAAAATGTATTTTTCAGGATCTCCTGCGGCCAGTGTGACTTTCAAAAATTCTTGGTTTGAACCTTTACCCTTTGAAAGCTGTAGCTGAGAATTAATGAGCTGGCAATAATGAACAATTAGATTACAAAGAGGGAAAAGAGGGAATGGGGGTGGGGGGCAAAGAAGGTAGAGAGCGAAGGTGCTCAGGGTCAAAACTGAGGCATTTATAATGAAAAGAGAAGCAATGACAGATGCCTTCAATGACAGGAATAACCTACATTCACACCCACACAATTCATAGCATCTGCGGATGGAAGAAGGCGCAGGAGAAAACTCAAACACCAGAGGGCAGTAGAGTATCTGTTCAAGGCAAGGCGCTCAGGAATAACAGTATGGGAAAAAGTTAAAGGTCACAACAGCTGAACAGCAGTCATTTCTTATGATGTCACACATTAGAGGGAAAGACAGCACACACACACACACACACACACACACACACACACACACACACACAGAAAACAGCTTCAAATACCATTCACACATTTCCAGACTATCACCTTCACATCAGATTCAGCAGATTGTGCCAGACTCCACTCACACACAGCACACACACAGACTAAGCACTATTCTTAGTACTATCCAGGACTATCCTCTTCTCTGCCTGTAAATACAGCTTGCCTGGCTCCCTCTGCCTCCTGCTGCATTATGGATTAACTCTTTGTTACAGGTGTACACAACATGTTTGTGTGTTTAGTGCCAACTGGGCCATCCAAGCTGGATGCATGGGAGGAGCACAGCCACGGACACACTCTGGTATCACTTTACTAATCCGTCAGATAACTACTGGCATACTCTGCTAGTACCCATTATGTTCAGGGCATGCTGTGTTTGGTGTTTGCCATTCAAACACATCTGGTTCTGCTTATGCTTTTTCCTATATTTCCAACCATTTATAAAAAGGATGGGGGAGGGGGGGGGGTGTCAGCAATGATGTGATCTGTTATGGGAGGGGCTTTTTCCCTTGAAATTAGATTTGAATTTCAGGAGATTTTCATGCTCAAATAAAAAGAAGCAGCAGCAGTCATAGAGATGACAGAGACAGTACAAGCAAAAGGGCAAGTATTCATGGTTGAGAAATGACTCAAACTTCAACCCACCCTTATGACTAGTCTATTGACATCTTCTGTGGGCACTGAAATCTGCTCCTGACTCTCTAAAGATGATTTTTCACCCATTTGTATTGATGAAATCTGGTGAAAAAAATGGACCCTCCAGAGAAAAAGCTCTTACCCAACCTCACAAGCATTAATTGCTATGAAAGCTGCTGCAAGCAAAGCTCTGAACATAGCATCTTTTAATTTATACATAACCAGAGGAAGAAAAATGAATGTCACCAAATGACAGTGGAGTGAATGTTAGGATGACTGGAATCCTTTGTGACTATTAGGCAAAAGACAAGTTCTCACTGTTGTGTCTGGTGAGGCAGCCATCACGTCTCCAGACAGCCTCGTCTCATCTCACCCTGCCATCAGAGGAGATTGAGTTCATGCTAAGGACCATTGGAGTCTGTGCAGGTACTCCACTGAGGCTTTGACCTGCATGTGGAAGACTCATCAAAAACCTCATCAGGAATTCTGCCTCGGAGCCCTCCGATCTGTTCAGTCATTTCCCTGGGTGAAGCCCAGCAGACACAAGGCTGAAATAAGGGCAATAAAGCTAATATATGAACAAACACTACTTTGCTGGACTAATAAGGGTATTCTACTAAACATGGCTTTAGATAGAAATCCCCCATCTCTCTGTCACCTACATACACATGGATTTGAAAGATTTCAGGATATGAGTGCAATAACATTGCTCCTGGTCATGGAGATCAAGGGTTAACCCAGCTGAGAGTGAAGATGGCTGCATCATCAGCACCATGGGGATAAAGAGAGGAAGAGAAAGGAGGGCAGACAGGAGAGAGCAAAAAAGTCACAGAAAATAGGTCAGTCAGAAAACATGATTAGCCACTACACAAATGACACCAGCAGCAAACTCGTGCCATGTGCGAGAGAAGTGGTGTCCTGTATCAGTTCCTCACGCTGGATTCAGATTTCCCAAATAACTGCTAAAGCTTACTGAGCCCACACTGTACAGACAGACTGGCAAACATGGACTTGCTGCCTCACCAATACACACAAACCCACACAGACACCTTCTTCCCCTCACTGCCTTACATGGTGCTGGAGCGATCCCTCTTGCCGTTGCAGCCCTTTGCGTTGCGTGGGGTTGCTAAGCGCAGCCAATATTTCACAAACACAGCAAAACAGCCACCCTGATATCCTGCTACACTGCCATCCTGGACAGCAGAGACACAGCCTGCTCTATGTCCTTCCAGGAACTCACTGAATCTGGCTCTGTGTTTCTGTTATGCTACACTGAGCCAAATAAAGTGATGATACCGAGTTTGTCGATTTACAGCTGACAAGTGAAGAACAGAATATCTTTCTATTATATTTCTTTTATAAATACTTTATTGTCCTCCATGGGTAAAAAAGGCCCTCAAACTGCTTATAAACTATAATTACTTGGGATTTTTTTTTCTTTTAGAGTTTTAAATCAGTGAGTACTAATAAGAATTAATAATAAAAAATATTCTACACAAATAATCAACCATGCATTCTCCTTGCAGCTCATCTCCATGTCATTGCTATAAAATTCATTATAAAGCAGTATTAGCAGAATAACACTTAGGATCTGGGTTTGGAGATGACTGTTTTACATCCTGACCTGAGTGTTTCTGCCAACCTCTGACTCTGCTGCGTTGTTTCTTGGGGGTCTTGAGCCCACCTGCTGGCCCAATGAGGGAATGTGCGTCTTGAGAGGTCCCGGAGGTAGAGCTAGAGGTGATGTCCTGCTGGGGGTCTGGGGGATAGGTAGGGCACTGTGCACAGGTTTGGGTTTGGGGAGTCCCGACTTCATATTTGAGGCCACTAGAATGGCTGGCATCTTTTCCCCAGCGACCAGATGACTGCAAGCTCCCCTCCCTGTCACACTGAGATGGAAATCCTGTCACCGGTAAGCAGGAATTCTCTGCAATCAAGCTACTTTTCTGTTTGTGAATGAGTTACCAGACTGGAGGAAAAAAAAAAGAAAGGAAAAAAACACGGCACATATAGGTTGCACCTGATCCAACGCCTGATTGAAGTGTGCAGTTTGTTCATGTCCCAGTCTTAGCTTCTTCTACTGATTCTTAGCAGGAGGTGGGGGTTGACCTGAGCTCCCCAACATGCAGTGGAATGGTTTAAAACCCACAGAATCCCACCTGCATCCTGTTACTAAGTTGGATCAGCTTGTCATTTCATGCAAGAATAATTTGGCCTCAGAGTTTTTTGGTTTAAAAAAAAAAAAAAAAGTATCCTGATGAAAATTCACTCTGCAAAGTCCAAGAAAGAAGATCAAAAATCCCACTTCACACCAAAAGGAATCCCCAGTTGCCTCGTGGTAGAGTGAGTGTTCCCTTCCATTTATTTCCAGCAATGAGTGAGAGTCAGCAAATGGCCAAGGATCCAATTGGAAGCAGAGCAGCTCCACTCCCACAGAGTCCTGGTAATTAATTACACCGTGGCTTCAGGAAGACAGCAAGAAACCCCTTTTTTGAGGAAGAGCAGAGAAAGTAGTAGAAACGAGGAGATGGAGAGGAAGGGGGGGGGAAGCAAAAGTCAGCAGCGACACAGCGACCACTCACTTCAGCGACTGCTCAGCCTGTGACTACACAGCCTGAAACACACTGCGCTTTCCTCTACTGCCTCTCTCTCTCTCCCTCACTGGTAAGTCCGTGGTTAGCAGCAGGTGTGGCTTAGATCAGGACTGACATATGTGAAAAGCTCAACATATCTACACAGTGGGTTCCTCTCACACAGCGAGTCTGCCTCTCACATAAAGACTCCACCACGATGCTATATGTTAACCACTGATACAAAATAATATTCATTAAAAATAATAACTTGCTAGTTCCACTTGCATTTTAATATGCGGGATAAGGATGCCCATGGTCTTAAAATGTGGCAAATCATCCTAGCCCACTCAACATGAGTTGCATAAAATCATGTGATTTTAATAGAAAACAACAATACTATTAACCTGCTTTGATGCTATTTCATGAAAAGTAGAATTTCCAGCAACAAATATTACACGGAGTTTTTTGCACATGTTTGTGTTCCACATGAATGTAAGCCTGCTTGTTCTGGTCATTTCAGGAGTTGTCATCCAAATTAATGGCTTTGGTGATGCAGATTTTATCTCCAGTGCCATCATCAGGTTGAATTTGTGATACTGAGTGAAATAGCTTGACAACAAATCAATACACAGTCATTAATTTTGGTATAGACATTCCTATATAATGTTGTCCTGATTAACAGACTCTCTTTTCTGTATTCTTTCCCTCTTCTGTCTGTTAAGCTTCCACTTTATAAATATGAGGATGGCCAATTAGTGGACTAGTGTCAGATCAGCCTAACTTCCAGCAGGCTTAGTCAAGCTGCTAAGATCCTGCTACAGTAAGGAGGGGGAAAAAGAGATTTACTCCAGAGAAGGATTTACGCCCCTCCCCAGTCACCCATAACTAGTTAATTTAAGAATGTACAGAGTAATCTGTATTTGAATCAAAAGTTGTATATAACTGTATTCTCAACTATGTTTTGATGGAAAAAATATTTTCTCTCCAACAAAAAACTAGCAGTGGCAAGATTTCCCTGACTACTGATGGCACCATCAGGAACCAGCCATCCTTTATGAACTGTTAATGTCTCCACATGATCCCATGGAAATCTTTTCAGTGGTTGTTCAACTATTTCTGACTAAAACAAAACAAAAAAAAAGCCAAAAGTCTTGCCCCAGGTCTACTCTACATCTTCCCAGGTCTTTTAGTTTGAAACCACTGTTTACTTTAAATAATAGTCTAATGCAGTAATTACTTACAATAAACAATCTAAATAAAAAACAGAAAAATAGACTGACCAACATTAGAAACATGTGAAAGTTTATGTCTCTAAACTGAGCGCACCTCTATTCCATTCGGATGTGAAAGGGTCAGACATTAACTATACACTCTCTCATTTCTAATAACTCTCAGAACAGTAACACCCCTGCCACACACACACACACACACACACACTGGACTTTTGCAAGAGCATGATTTAATCCAAAGGAAGGGTGTGCTTAGTATGTTAATCTTAATCCTGTTACATTAATTCTAAATTATGCAAATACCAATATCAGCTTATAAATTTATGTCATGGTGGTGTACGTAGAGAGGGGTGGGGTTGTAGGTGAAATTATTATTTATTTTTTTATACCCCGTGAAACCTGAAACCCTGTACACTGTGTTTGTCTTGGATGTTTCTAACTGGCTTCAGTGAGTTTCACCCATTTGTATGTAGCCTTGCGATCTCTACCTGCAGGTCTCCCACCTTGTCAACTACAGCTGTAAGTGGTGGTGAGTGAAAATACAGAGGGCCTCCATGATTAAAAACAACCATATCCGGACATCACAGGACTTCTTTGAAACATAAAGGAAAATACATTTACCCCACCCTGCTTGTCTCACGTCATCCACTCAATTGGAAAATGAGGAAAGAAGAAAAACATACAGCATGTAGAGTTAGAGGGGAAACTTCCATTATTTTCCTACTATCCTCTGTGACACTAAACACGTTCCGGTCCCTCACATATCACACTGCAGCACTTCGCAGAGTAGAAAGAAAAAAGGAGTCATATTTGATTTATGCAACAACCTTTGAAGATACCTGATGACAGTCCAGTGGAGTCTAATAATAGAGCCCGTTTGGCAGTAAATGGGCGGTATTGACAGTAATAACTAGGACACCCACTGCATTGCTCTGCTGTGTGTTTATACAGTATTTCTTCTTAGAATAATAAACAGTTGTGTGGGGTAGATGGTGGGCATTTGCTGAGAGCACAATGACTTGTTCACACTCAATGCACAGTGTTTTAAAGGAATTTAAAGGGTATACATTTAGTCAGGACATGTTACCTTACCACATCCCAAAAAGCAGCACAGGCATTTGAAATTGTGTCACAGGACAAATGATGCTAACCTCTGTCCTGGTAATCAGCAGGTAGATTGCAGCAAAAGCTGGCACACGCTCAACTTTATTGCTATGAACATGTATTTTTGTATCAAACCACTGTGTGCCAGAACATTCACTCTTATTTTAATGGTTTCACTGACATAGATAAGGAGGCAGCATTTTTTTTATATAACTGAGCTATTGTCTGTCTAAACAAAACCTATTGTTACAAATAATGACCTCTTTCTCTGCAAATGTTGTGTTATTCCAGTAGTTGTGTTTATGCTCCAGTTGGAAAAAACAAGATTTAAAGTTGGCACTAGTGTTTTAGTTTATAGATGAATCCAATGAATATTCTCTGTCAAGTTGACAAACACGTAATGAAATTCTAACTAGGGATGTCGCCACAACCGAAACAGTACCTTTCTATGCCAAAATTCTGAAAATGTGAAGGAACCTGTTTTTCAATACTGAAGGCAGCAGGCATACAGCTGCTCCACTCTTTAGTAGGGATGGGTACCGATATCCGGTGCCATTATGGCATAAACGGTTGTAACCAGACCGAAAAGCAGCGCACATTTCGGTGCTTTATTTCGGTGCTTTTTTTTTCCTGAGATGTCATACACTTTGGATTCTAGCCAATCATTTTACCTTTCCAAGGATAGTAGGCGGGCCCAGGTACGTACGTTCTTTTAGAGCAGAGCTACAGATTAAAGACGCCCAAGGCGAAGTGGTCAAAAGTCTGGCTGTACTTCGCAGCAAAAGATGCAAACTCAGCAGCCTGCAACAAGTGCTTTAAGGTGATATTGTGCAAAGTAGGTAACACCTCGAATCTGATGAAACACCTGGCGACGCATAGCGTTTTTTTAAAAGCCGAGATATGCACCGTATTTGTTAGCTTGCTGCAAGGCCTCACACTGAGCACATCTACTGCGGGTGTGGTGCCTTTTATCGGACCCGGAAGTAGAAACATCCCCCAAGAACCCGAAGAGTGGAGTCCTGGCCCCTAGCCCTGCCAAGGTAGCAGAAATGATGACGGATGATGATGGCAGCAGCAACCGTTCTTCTCTGGGTCAGTAGCTTAATGTTGTTCGTGTGTAATTTACGTTGAGTAGGCTAACCACGTTATTAAATTAATGCCCGTAAGATGAATTAGCAAACACCGTCGTAGTTACATGTAGGGGTGGGTTTTGATTATCGATTTATTGATTAAAATCGATTCTAGCTTGGATAACGTGATATGGATTCATTAAAATCCAGAATAGATTTTTTAATATAAATTTATTTTGCCCGAAATGCCAGAATCTCAAGTTAAACCTCATAAAATTTCAACAACAACCAAAGAGCTAAAACAGGAAATGAGAGCAGGTACACGGATTCTGCACAAAGACATAAACGCAAAGCGTGGACCCGCCAACAGATCAGAATCAGTATGATGTCGCCTTTCTCACCCGACGGCACGGACACAGCTGAAAGCCGACAGCTCACTGATTCTGATCTGTCGGCGGGTCCGAGCTTTGTGTTTACGTCCTTTTTGCACTAGATTCTGAAGCTGCAGGTTTTATCTCTCTCCAAACAATATTGACTGAACCAACAGCAAAAGAAGATCCAAACTACGCTTCACATAAACATCGTCATGAATTCCCTCTTACTTTTGCTGTTATGCTTCCCAGCGATAAAATCACACTTCATGCACAGCTCTATCTCTCTCTCTGTACTTCAAGAACAGTTTCCTGTCTAAAAATGTGTTTTCTGCATTATTAACTTGCTTATTACGCACAAGTCTAGCGTTGTTTACAGCGCTGTCGGCCGCTGTTTTTTTTTCCTTTTACTTCTGAAAAGAAAGCCTAATTTCTGCTGTTCAATAGGCTACTGAACAAATTTAAACTTTTTAAAATTATGCAAAATTGCAAAACGCTTAGCTGTGTCTCTAATAAAACCTCTGTAACTTTGCTCTGCTTCACTTCAGCAGCGTTTTTGATCTACTGCAGAATATTTTTTATAAAATCTCAGGCCAGGAAAATCACCTTCATGCTTTTCTGTGTTTTATCTTCAGCTACTTGACACAAAGGCATCTGCTGTGATGCTTACACCTTTGATAAAGTCTCACAAGTGTCAACTTTCTTTTTATAGATATACAAATATGGAAATGTACTGATACATGATCTGAATTATAATATTTCTGACTGTCTGAGGCAAAATTTCCCCGATTCGGACCTTGTGAATTGGAATCGAATCGATTCTAGAAGTCAGTGATGATACCCAGCCCTAGTTACATGCGGCTGTCTTCTTGTTTGATAGAGTGATACCATATGTGCCCTATAACTGCAAAAAAGGCTAACATTGTTATCGTTTTACAAAAAAAAACAAAAAAAAAACAGCTAAACATGATAGGTTTTTGGACAAAGTTTGTGTTCTCCATTCTTTAAGCACCGGTTCAAGCACCGTTTAAGCACCGGCACCGTTTCAAAAGTACCAGTTTGGCACCAGTATCGGATAAAACCTAAACAATACCCATCCCTACTCTTTAGCAGCTGAGCATGCAAATAATAAACAAACTTGGTGAGCACCTCAAAAATTGACACCCTCAGGTTGTGTTTATAGCCGCTAGTGAGGTCAGTAAAGCTTCATATTAACAACAATGAAGTATTTAACAGTTATCATAAATGTTAACCTAGCTGGTGCACACGTTGGCATTAGCAGTTTAGCTGTTAGCAAATACCTGATAGCCACATTAGCCAGCTATTAAGTTAAGGTACCAGCTATCAGCTTTGGCTAAAAATAAAATGATAACGTTAATTTGGGAGCTAGGCAGCAAATGCTATCAGCCTTGGTCATCTGTAACATTATTGGACAGTGTTAATGTAACAGGTTAACACAATTATTTGTGTCTCCAAAGTGTTATTTGTTTGTAGACTGAAGCTGTGAAAACTACCACCAAAAAGATAGAAACCACCAAAATCACAGGAAATAAACACAGTTGTACCTGAAGTCTCCTAATCATGCATTCCCCCCTTTCATTCATCAAAATGGTGTTGCATATTGTCTTGTGTATTGGTATTCAGTTTATAAATGAGCTGCGTGATAGACAACACCATCTCATTTTAAACTCAAACTGTACACAACTACAATTTCTGCTATCCCATAGTCATGGTTTTGACAAACGTACCAAATTTTTTGCTAGCAATAGCTACCATGGGTTAACTTTGATCTGCTCCTCACGCTCACTGCAGATCTTATAAGGAATTACAAACATAAATGCATGCTCCCCTCAATATAAGTGCATTCTGTTATTCAACTTTTGCTTATTAGTGCAGCACACACCCACAGTACAAACTGTGCAAAATTAATGTTACTATGTATCACTCCAAATAATCTAATTTATCTGGATTGGAGTCATAGACCACTGCTTTTGAATCGCTGCAGTGAAATGTTGACTAGAAACAGCTGTCTGTTTGCTGAACACACCCCATTCCTCCTGTGACTTCGGTTGGCCTTACTGAGCAGGCTATTCTTGAAAGGGTGCTGCACCCATCATTCTATAGTGAAGTAAAACAAATTTAAGTCACAGACTGGCAGCAATCCACTCCCAGAATCTCCAACCAAACAACTTCATATCTATTTAAATATTTCTGCATTGTAAATGAAAGAAAATTGCACACACGCACTGGCACACACACACACTTTATACCCGTCCTTTGCTGATTTTTTTTTCATTAGCAGAGTTAGCAGAGCAGAACAAGTACAGTAGGCTCCCACTGACAGGAGCTGCACTAACTGGAGCAACGGCCTGACATTTCCACCATGACAGCACACGATCTACAACTTGACCTACACACTGGACTCTCTCTCTCTCTCTCTCTCTC
>NW_024582691.1:434201-436969 GCF_018398535.1 Haplochromis burtoni | reverse complement strand
CACACACACACACACACACACACACACACACACACACACACACGCACACACACACAGTTTGAGTAATGAACAGTATCAGGTCTGTAAGGCCGGATCACAGGGGTAAGAGGAGCTGACTCCATGAAGCCCAACAGGGTCCTGGCATGTCTCGAGTGACACAACACACAGCGTCAGGCCAATGACACACAAATAAACAACACTCAGAATATCAAACCTATTTATACAAATTTGTTTAAGAGAATGAGCTAAGCCAGCTCGGAAGAGGAGAGAGAAGCACTGTTTGCTTTGGAAACATGAAACAAGTCCAGGATACACAGTACAGATAATGCAATAAAGAGTCACCTGACAGGGAAGGGTGTGTGCATCAGTCCGGATCCTGCTGAGTGTGTTTGTGCCCTTGCCCAGCTACAGCTGTGACACGTGTGTGAAAACATGTGTGTGTTCATGCACGCATGTGGTGGTGTGTATGTAAATCTTTGTATGTATGTGTCTTTGGGGCATCCTGTCACTTTCCTGTCACATGACACCTACACAAATCATCACTCTGAGCAGGATTCTGTCTGTTCAGAAGGTGCTTCAAACATACACACACACACACACACTTGTACTCTTATCAAGTCATCTGGCCTCAAGTCAAATACAATAAGTTAAAAGAAAATGTCCTACATATTTTAACTTAGGTTGTACTTCTGTAGCTTTGAATGTGGTATGGTTGTTGGTCTTGATGGACTGGTATTTCAGAAACTGCTGATCTAATGTGATTTTCCCACACAACATCTCTAGAGTGTACAGAAAAAGGTCTGAAAAAGAGAAAATATCCAGTGAGCTGCGGTTTTCTGGGTGAAAATGCCAGAGGTCAGAGGAGAATGGCCAAACTTGTTAGAGTGAAAAGGAAGCCAACAGTAACCCAAACAAGCAGTTGTTAGAACATGTGATGCAGAAGAGCTTATCTGAACATACAACAATTTGAACTTTGAAGTAAATAGACTACAGCAACAGGAGACCATACTAAGAACTGGAAACTGAGGCTACAATTTGCAGGGGATCACCAAAAGTGGACAAGAGAAGACAGGGAAAGGTTGCCTGAGCTGATGAGTCTGGATTTTTGTTGCAACACTCAGTCGGTAGGTTCAGAATTTGGTGTAAACAGCATGAAAGCATGGATCCATCCTGCCTTGTATCTAGAATTCAGTTATTTTCTTGACTCATTTGGTCCCCTTAGTAGGGCTGGGCCATATCATACCATTCACGGTAATACCAGTATAATGTTAGGCAATGATAAGAAAATTAAAAGAAAATAAAGAAAATTAAATATTGCAATAGAATATGGAAAAACGCGCACGCGCAGTGCCTTTGTTTTCATGCGGCGACGGAGAATGAGAAGAGCGAAAGCGGATCGTTGTATGAAACAGATGAACCAGAATTGGTTTGTAAAAATGCTGCAACTTCAGTGGTGTGGAACTGGTTTGGCTTTCGTCCGTCAGATACACAACAAAGCACAATTTTTGGTAGAGCATGCTAGCGGGCCGTCGTTATTACAGTGTTTTTTGGAAAATACGGCGCACTTAAAATCAATCCTTTGATTTTCTGATAAATCCACAGTGCCCCTTATAATCCGGTGCACTTTACGTATGAATTCTGGTTATGCTTACTGACCTTGAACCAATCTTATGTGGTACACGGCGCTCAAAAGTCTGTCAAAAAATGTTTTAGTACAACTTCCGTAAGCTACGAAGCTGCACCGCTTGATGGATTGTCGGAGCATTACGGCTATCGTAGGCAGGAGCCTCTGCGGAGTGATACGTACTGTGCTTCAACATAATATTACCGTATTGTGTGTGTATAACCTCTTTTTAAGTTTTGTGGATATTATACATGGTTATGCTGAGGATATGTCGGCCAATTTCCACTGGAAATGCCTTTTGGTTAAACTGTCAGCAAGGAATTTGCATTTGAAATGTTGAAAATAAATAAAGTTGTGGAGTTGTAAAGTATTTTGTCTTGCGTCAATTATATCATCAGTTATATTGTTCTCGCAGATTTTCAAACATATATCGTGATAAATATTTTTGGCCATATTGCCCTGCCCTATCCCTTAGTATCAAATGAGCATCATTTAAACACCATAGCCTACTGTTGTTGACCATGTTTAACCTTTTATGAAAAACACTGTACCAACTTTCATTTTTATAATATGCCATTTCACAGAGCTGAAATCATCTCAAACTAGTTTCTTCAACAAGGAGATGCATTCATTGTACTCAAATGGGTCTCCACAGTCACCAAATCTCAGTCTAATAGAAGGGGAACAGGAGATTCCAGTCATGACTGTGCAGCTGACAAATCACCAAATTCAAATTGGGCAATCTTTACCACAAATAATAATTCAAGCTGTTCCAAAGACAAAAGAGTCTTCGCTAGTAGAAACAAAATGTCCCTGTGAATCGTTCAATGGGTGTAAAAAAAATAAAATAAAATAAAATACACACACACAGGATTCTTGAGACAGAGACAAATTCTGCACAAATTACTTAAATACCTGACAAAATGTCAGTACCAGGAACAAAAGCAACAACACAAGAGAAAATTCACAAAATACACACACACTCAGACAGCGGACAAAAGCGAGACACAGAAGACAGCAGCACCCAAACAACAGTCTCCCTGCAGTAAACTGGAGTGACAGATAAGAAAAGCAGGGAGAAGTCATCATGGCCACAGCTCCAAGGTAGGGGTGTGTGTGTGTGTGTGTGTGTGTGTGTGTGTGT
>NW_024582691.1:428554-434181 GCF_018398535.1 Haplochromis burtoni | reverse complement strand
TGTGTGTGTGTGTGTGTGTGTGTGTGTGTGTGTGCATGTGGGGGAGAAACTCACCATGTGATCTGAAGCCCTACTTTTTAAATGAAAAAACTGCAGAGAATAGAAATATATAAAATATAATAAACCGTCTCCTCAATTAGTTTGTAATGAAGTCTGGACAATTAACCGGCACTAATCAGCCTTTAATAGCTCATTTACCACCATTTAGCTAAAGGTGGACTTACATGTGAACATAAAATGCTGGACGTGTTTTCCACCAAAATCTAATTACACAACTGCTATGACTTCTAGGAATCTTCTCTTTTATTGTGGAAACATTAACATTAAACCCCCCCAAACAACCGACAACGGAGCTAGTGGTTAATATTTTATGTATGGATGAGGGTGAAGAAAAGGACAACTACTGTCTGAAAGCATTAGAGCCCCACTTCCTGCTGTTTCCAGAAATGTTCCAAATGACATAATAAATGTAGGTAAGTCAATATTAGTTGGTGTGACCTCCTTTGTGCCTTTGAGTGTTCAGAAAAAAGGAAAAGGTTGCTTGGCCTAAAAATCCCAAACACCAGCCCCCACCCAGCAGCAAGTGACATTCAACTGCATGGCACTCTGTTCCTTAGTGGAATAATCAATATGGGTGAGATTAAAAATTGCACCAAGTAACAGGGCTGCAATAAAGCAGCCCATGTAATGCGAGCCCCGGGCTTAAATAGCAATTACCCCCAACTGCTGTGACACAAAACCACTTACTGCCCCCCCAGTGATGAAATAGGACAGAAACGGCAGACAAGAAACAGCAGGTAAGGCACAGAGGAAGAGAAGAAGTGAGCTGGAACAGAAATAGAGTCGATCAGAACAGAAATGACTTAAAGGGAACAAAGGAATAAGTTGGGGAAACAACAGGAAGCAAGTTATTACTTTTTGTACTTGACTGAAGAGTCAGGAGATAAATACTGGATCACTATCATTTGCAAACATGCTCTTGTTTATTTTTTTCAAAAGTGTATTTAGGCAACAACTAGAATGTACATGCTTAAAAATGCTATTCTGCTCTGACATAGTCCTCACTGAACAGTGGAGTCACATGAGAACATCCAACATCCAACTAAACTTTCTACTGCACTTTTACACAACTAATGGCTCATTAGTGCAGCGGTTTGGATGCAGAAACAAAGAATCGAAGGTAAAAAACACAAAACAAAAAAACAGCCGACTACCATTTTCTCAGGCTTCCAGTGATATTAAACAAGCACTCGACTTGTATACAGTATATTCAACAGAGCATTATTAATAGAATGTTTGTCCATGCACGAAAGCAAAAAGCATTTGAACTGCCACGTCTAACAGACTGCACAGAATGAATAGAAGAATATTCAAAGTAATTAAATCATTCAAATCTTTTTTTTTAACCTCAGCAGAGATATTTACACAGAAGCTGGGAAACTAAAGAAAAGCATGATGATGTCATAATAAAAACAGTAGCTGTAAGAGAGCAGCAGAGATGGGGGATTGTGGAGATTAAAAAAAACAAATGCAAATAGGATTTATCAAACAAAGCACCAGGAGTTTTGTTCTGGTTTGTTGAGGTGATTATTCATCAGAAGCTATGAAACAGTCAGAATAGCATGTTTCTGCAGGAGGAGGGATGCAGCTCATGTGCTTCTGCCTGAATTTAATATTAGAAATGTAAAAACTGCTGCAAGTCGGCATATACGCTGACTTTTCTGACTTTTTATTATTTTTACTGGAAGAAATTTTAAAAAACTGGACAACTAATGTTCTTCCTTTGACACCTGTTTTTCAACATTTGTTGTATAAAACTAATGTATACAACTAAGTCTGCTCTATACAGACTTGGACCCATCTAAATTCTGTAGATTGTTAATTCGTTATTCCATTTATCTTAATGTTTAAAAACTATTTCTCAAACTCAGCAATAACCGATATATACAGACGTGAAAATCCTGACAGTCAGCTGCTCCAGCATGCAGAGCGAGCTGTGTCGCTTTAAGAGGGCAATAAAACCTCAAGTGATACCTCGCCCAAACTAGTTCTAAAATCTAACACCTGTCCAGCTGTGGGCTTGAAAGAGACTCAAAAAAGTTGAAAGCAGCCGCTATGGCCAGCGTGGGCACGCACACTGCAGTGCATTTCAGTGGTGACAGACAGGCGATAGATGCAGGTGCACACTCAAAGACTTAATTATCAGAGGACAAAGACATGTAGAAGACTAAAGATACAAAACTGTTCAAGCAGAGATACTGAATGAGCTAATATCCAACTAATAAAATTCACACAAGCATACGCACACAAATAAATTGACTGAAAGCATAATCTACAATACATACAAGCTTTGTGTATGTTTGTATACAGTCTATAGGTGAGAGTGACAACGAGGTCCATTAATTCATTCCTACATTTTATATTATCACAAAAAAACAAAACAAAACCTCAAGTCACCAGGAAATGTCCCAGTGCTCCCGACAGGCAGTCTGCATGTCTTTGCCACCAGGAATGTCATGTTAGAAAACACTTATGATGAATTTTGCTTAGAAGAAACATTTGCCAATAGCTTTAATATCTAAATCATATATCTGTGGTTGCATTTAGACTTGTGTACTTCTGTAACATAGCAAATGATTTAAGGTTGACAAAGAGTGAAACAGTACAGCACAGAGTAAGGAGTGAGACTCAGGAGGGTCAATGAAGAGAGAAAAGATTTGCTGTTATGTGCAGTGAGTTGGATTCTCAGTGACCAAGAAGTCACGTATTCTTCCCTTCATGGTAAACTCACAGTACTACGATAGCTTTCTCTTTACATCCACTACAGAAAGCAGTCAAATGCATCTGCTGGCATACGTTGTTGCACGGATGGGTGCGTCACTGTTTATGCACATTAAGTACACACGCAAATTTTAAGATTCATCTCACAGCACCCCATTACTGTGCTCAGCCCTCCATCTGGCATGCATATGTGAGCTCCTATCAAGAGACCGAGTGCTTTGACAGAAACTCACACTCAGCTCTAAAACCAGTGTGCTGCTGAGGAAACAAAGTGGGACAGAGAAACAAGTGAGGCAACAAAAGCACTTCTTACCTGGGAGAAGAAGGTCACAGCATCACCGCAGGGAGGATGGCAGGAAGCAGGAGAGAAGGAAAAGGAGAAAGAGAAACACATGTTAGTAACTGTCAGATGTAAAGAAGCCTTTTTGATTTAATCTGGGAGCATCTAAGATTTTGAATCTGCAATATTTATTCATGTTTCAAGGAAAAAATGCAGTCACATTTGAGCCAACATGGCTCAAAGATATTTTTACCAACTCACATTCCCACATGGCTATTAATCCCCTAATGCTTTTAATGATGCAAGTACAAGCAAGTCATAAAACAACCGAAACACATTAAACGACCTGCAAAACAGTTACAAGGAAAGCCTGACTTTGCAGAATTACACTTAACAGCTATTGCAAGACAATTTTCTCTTTAACTAACCACCAGGAAAGAAAAGTGCGCTAATCAATAAATCAGAACACTCCCATATATTCAAGCAAGAAGGCAAGCTTGAGAAAATCCATGAGTGTTAAAAAACAATGTGTTTGGCTTGCAACCAGCTCACATCTTTAGAGGGAAACACCCGTCATGTTTATGGTCTATTTTCGCCAGTAGGGTGCCATGGCTGAAATGTGCTGCCAAGTGCTGCCCACCCAGCTTAGCCCCACTTACTCACAGCTTCCACTCGATAGGTAATGCTGTTTGCACGGTGATGTAAAGCCAATAAAACCAGTTTTATGGCAGGCAAATCTAAACTAATGTGAAGTACTCACACACCTGTTTTAACAAGGAGAAACTTTAGGATCCTTTCAAGGGGAGAGCGAGAGCAACAGGGAGCGGTAACAGTTGGGTTGTGGGATAGACACAATTCTCCAGAAAGTACCCTAAAACACAAGCAGGAAATGAACACCACCACAAGCAAATAAGAGTTCCGATGTAACCATACTGGTTAGAGAGAGGGGAAATCAAGGCAAAGGGCTCGTTTCCTGACTCGAGGCTTTGATGGAAACTCAAGGGTTACAAACTGAATTTTATAAAATGTTGTAAAAAACCTTAAAAGTTTGAAAGCAAGGCTTTAAAATGTTCAAAGTCAAGCAGCTTGGGAAGAGGAAACACACTGACTCCAAGCCACAAAATGGAACAGCAATTAAAGGCTCTAATTTGGCAGAGGTTGGCAGGGATGTTTCTAATAGACGAGCTGCACCACAAGCTGGTGAATTAAACAAAGAGCAGCGGCCAACCTAGACACTTAAAGGCTTGTTTTCTTTTTAGAAAGTGATTTACACACAACAGATAGAGTAAAAGTTTAGTTTGCATGTGGGAAATATGCACACGCCGTTTGTAAAGCGTAAAACCCCCCAAAAAACAACAACACACACACTTGGCATCCAGCGTCAAAATAAACATTTGGAGCAGTTAATTGGCTGAACTCTGGAGGCTGCAATCGGAAATCCCCCAGAATAAAACCAAAAAGGTCCAAGTCATCCTCGTTCGCTACAGCTCAACTTGAGCCAAGTTGGCTGTGATGAATCTGATTCCACACAGAGACGCCCAGGCTCATGGCCACGATAGCTGAATGTGCCTTCCCATTCTCACGCTGTGTGAGGGATTTTGGAAAAGGTTATTCTATTTAAATGTAAATGTTTTTCCTACTTTGGTGAAACCCACAGAAAGGTGCAGCTAGCGCAACAGATTACAGATGCCTTAGTTGTGCAAATCTATATGGATACCAAAACTGATGTTTAACATAATCATGTTGGCCAATAGCCAAATTTTCCTCCTTTTTTTGGTCTTTTCATTGCAAAAAAGAAAGAAAACATGATTATATTAAAATGTTTTAAAGTATTTCAGATCTTTATCACCTACAAGTGAAAACTAAAGTTTTAAAAGGACTTTGCAGCCTGCAGTCCTGGGAAAAGGTGCACCGCATGATTTCTATAACTCATTCAATTCTGATTCACAAGGTTCCGATTCGATTCAATTTTAACTCAGACAGTTAAATGATCATAATTATAATATTATAATTACGGTATGATCATTTATCAGTACATATCCATATTTTTATATCTATGTAGGCTATAAAAACAAAAGTTGAGACTTGTGAGACTTTATCAGAGGTGTAAGCATCACAGATGCCTTTGTGTCAATGTAACTGAGGATAAAACATGAAGGCAATTTTGCTGTTCTGGCTTTTTAAAGCAGATAACCTTAAAAATATTCTGCAGTTGATCAAAAACAGAAGAAAACCATGAATCAACATATGAACATTACCTGATGCTGCTAAAGTGAAGCAGAGCAAAGTTTCAGAGGTTTTATTAGAGACAGAGATGAGTGTTTTGCAATGTGGCATAATTTGTAAAAGTTTACATTTCTTCAGTATTGAACATCAGAAATGAGGTTTTCTTGTTGGAGGTCAAAAAACAGTTTCTAAAAGCACTGTACACAATGGTAGACTGCTGCGTAATAAGCAAGTGAGTCATGCAGAAAACTAAGATTTGAGATGGGAATCTGTTCTTGAAGTACAGGGAGTGCAGAATTATTAGGCAAGTTGTATTTTTGAGGAATAATTTTATTATTGA
>NW_024582691.1:397348-417132 GCF_018398535.1 Haplochromis burtoni | reverse complement strand
CGAACCGAACCGAACCGTGAATTTTGTGTATCGTTGCACCCCTAATATCCACATACGTGTCGTCGGGTGAACAAAATAGCTATTGCATTATTCAAACTAAAATCGTTTTGAATCGGGAAATCGATTTTTTTAATTAAACTTAATGATTTGATAGCTTGTAGAACCACCTTTAGCAGAAATAAGTTGAGTGATAGTGTTTGTGCTGATATGCTGTGTATGGCCAAACATCTCCATTTTGGTCTTGTCTGTCCAGAGGACATCGTTCCAGAAGTCTTGTGGCTTGTTTAGATATAACTTTGGAAACCTAAGCCATGCTGCTATGATCTTTTTAGACACAAGGCTTTCTTCTGCCAACACTTCCAAACAAGCCATACTTATTGAGTCCTTTCCTACATGTGCTGTCATGATCTTTAACATTTACCATGCTAACTGAGGCCTGTGGGTTTCTAGCAGGTAGGTCTTGAGTTCTTTTCTTTTTACCTTACAACACTTCCCAGATTGATGGGCAGCAACACTTGCTTCTCTAAGATCATTGCCAATATCATTCCCACTTGGCAATGTAAAAAAAAAAAAAAACACATACCTGACTGCTCCAAACCAACAAACTGCCAAAACACCTTTTTAGAGATGCTCATACTTACTGATGATCAGTTAATCAAGTGCATTTGATTAGCTGTACCTGGCTGCTACTTATGCACTTAATTCCTTTGGAAGCAGTAAGCATGTACTTTGTGCAGTCCTGTGAGAAACTATTAAAATTGTCTTTGTTCCCATGACTATATGGTAAACATGTAGCTCTGTGCCATAGAGATTGGTGGAGCTGTCTTACTTACCAACAGTCAACTCAGACCAATGCAGATATTATTGCCTATACAAGTAGAATAAGGTCACATCTTAATAATTAGCAAGTATTTCTATTTTACGAACATTGGTTAGGCCAAATGTGCTGAAAACTGATTTATAAATCCAAATACAACACTAATAACTAACTAATAAAAGACTGTCTATGGTAATGGGATAATTACTGCTTTAAAATGATTTAAAGTTAGCAGTTGGAAACCTTTAGAACGCCTGCAAAGCAAAAGCTAGAAATTAAGTAACAGATGCATTTTCTTTAGGTTCTTCAAGTTGCGATTTTAAACAACGTGCTTGCTTGCTTGCAGGTATACATCAATTCTGAATTGAAACAAATGGTGCTGTTGCTGAAAGCTCTGAATGTTCAAACGCCCCACCAGCACAAGAATCCAGAACATGAAAACAAGATTATAAAAATTCAATTATCTAAATCTCAATAACTGAATTGCTGCCTTATAATCATACTCTGTATATTTAACATTCAAATCCTAATGATATTGTCCTTGACTACTCATTCAACCAAAAGTAATAACAACTCGCTTGCTGTGGAGCTAGCCAGGAGTGCTTTACTTGCAGCAGATGCCACTTTAAATGCACCTCTACCGTTTCTGACAGTGGCAATCTGGAGATCAGATTAGAAGGTGTGCTCTTTATCAGCAAGCAAGCCTTTAAAGAGCTTAGTGAGTGGGCCTGGTCTGCCACCAACAGCGTGCTGGGTCAGGAAGGCACCCGCTCCACGTCGCCCACTCTCCGCTCTGAGCTAATCCCATTTACTGCAGAGTATTTATGCTGACCCGGAGCCAAATGCCAAGCCAGTGATATGGCAGAACTGGCAGAAGGGAATCAAAACACAAAGGATATGTTTCTTTATTCTTGTGATGACAAAAAAGGGCAAAGGATTGAGCAAGGCTGGGTTGGAGAGACATGTTCAAGGCCAGCATTTAGTAGTGTTTTTTTATTTATATCGTGGCAGTCTAAAATATGTGCTCTTGGAATATTGAATGCTGTACATTTAGAGAATGCAAAAACATGAAACAAAATGAAACAGCATTCAAGGTCTGCTGCCTTCACTGCCTGGGGGCACAAATCCTGTTCATTTAGACTCCAATTTTGACTTAAATTTTTGCTTTTCCATTTAGCCACCAGCAAATTTAAGGCAATAAAATGTGCATATACTGTGAAACTTAACCACACAGTGGATATTTGGAATACTAGACACAATACTCTTTGTGGATAGACATTTTTTTCCATCTCTATACCTGCAGTATATCACATGTTACGTGAAAGTCTGTGCTAAATGTTCAGTTAAAAGAAAAGGAAAACAAAAAATAAACAAAACCAATAATAATCTGACTGTTTGCTGTCTAAACATTTAATGGTAAAGTACAAAAAATGTGTTTTCAGTACAGAAATAGAATGTATTTTTTGGACAAAATCTAAACAAAATACCAGGACTTTGTTTATAATAGCCAGAGTTAAACTGATTTGATGGCTATGGTTACAACAAACATTTTCATATGAAAGCTAACTGACATGGACATGACATCCTTGTGTCTTGAAAAAACAAAAACGAAATAAATAAAATAAAAATAAATACATTTATTAATTAAAAAAGAAAGTGCATGCGATGAAATGACCTGACATTGCTGAGACTTTCTTATCCTACTGGACCAACCAGCTAGCAAATTAACAAAGGGTGCACTCCAAGCTTCGACAGTGGACATCACAGGAGCAAAAGGGCAATTTTTATTTGTTATTGGCATTGGAGCTTTGTTGTGGACTTGTTTTACCCTCTGATGGGGGATAACCTTGGCTTGCCTTTACTCTTAGCAGATTTACTCAGTGGTAAAGTAACTGTGACACACAAAGAGGTCAGGGATGCACCTTCTCACAACCACGGAACAGTCACATTGGTTGACAGTGGATTGTCACTGCAAGTACATGCGAGTCAATAGCACAGAAGCACAATGTTGGAGAGCTGATATCCCTGACCTAATGCAGATTGGGTCAGGCATGCAGACTCCAAATAGCCATGAAATTATCCTAAAGGATGGCAGAAAGGAGAATGCCCAACAAACATAACAAGAGAAGACAGAGCTAGACAGGGGGATGCTGTAAGGCCAAGACAGAGAGAAATGAAAGGGTGGGAGAGAGCGTAAAAGGAGAAAATGATGAAGAAGAGGGGGGAGTGGATCTTGCTGGTTAGCACTGGGAGTCAAAGAGGCCTGAAGCATGCTTTACAAGCTTCAACCACGTCAGATCACATCAGTGTCGCTGCCAGCTTCTTCCCCTGCCTGTGCACTTATGGACCAGCACATACTTGCAACAAAAACAATCGACACAGACCCCTGTGCACACACAAACCTGAAAATGCCTTCATGAGATACTTTTCTTGAATCTTATCCAACAGCCCCTGTGGTCCTATTTCACAGCAACAGCTTAGTGAAGCCACACACAAAGAATCCATGGCCATGTTAAACATGGATATGAAGAGGTAAGCATGTCTGGTGGCTCAATCGTTTCTGTGATGCTGAGAGTGACGGACAGCTCATTCTCTAAGCTCCCTGAGGATTTTGCTACAAATACTCTGTTAACGTCCTCCCATCACTTTCTATGCCTCTTTTTCCTGCTCCCTACATCATGTGTGACCCAGTTCAACCCTCTTTCCATTTTTTCTCTGTCTTTCTCTAATAACAAGGGCTAAACTTTCCTGAGGAGGAACACAGTGGGGGAGCTGCAGCCTCCACTGCCTGCATGCTCATAGATGTCTACAGCAGAATACAGCTATAGTTCTTTGTAAGATAATTCCATGTATTGAGCTGACAAAATGCTGTCAGATATCCATCAGCTGAGTCCAGCAATACATTGTTAAATGTATATCATTTTATTAAAAATATGTGCAACTTACAGCACTGCCCAAATGTCCTGAACCACTTTTTATTTCTTTAAGTTTTCAAAGGAAAATGGGAAATAGATGTGGTGCAAACAATATTTTATAACTGTCAAACTGTTACCTCTGGCAGCAACAGGTTCTTTGCCAAGATGTCCGTGCCATCCCTTGAGTTACACACCTTTTTATGTTTAAATGATTCACAGATCAGTATTAAGTGTCTTAAGAAAACAAACAAGAAAAAAAACAAAACATTCCTCTGAAAATGCTCAGGTACAAGGACGAGACTGAAAATGAGTGATCTATCTATCTATCAAGGGACTATGTAATAATTGATGGTATTAACTTTGTTAGTACAAATTATAAAGCATGGAAAAGTGCAGGTTTAAATGGGACTTTAAAAGATTAAAAAAAAAACCAAAACATTAGCTTGCAGTCATATTTCCTATAAAACGCGACTCTGTTACAAATTTTCAAAAGTTGTTTGAAGCAGCATTTACATGGTCTGGTTTATTCACTGAAATGCATTTTGTCCAATCTAGGAAGTGTGACATCCTCATTCTTAAATACACCGAGTTGCTAGAATATAACTATCCTAGTAATCATATGCTCTTTGCATTAATGGATATTGTTTAGGAGAAACAAATGCCATATGTTAATATGAACATTTTGCTGATAATTAGGCAGCATGAGTGTTCTTATGGACTTCATATTTATGCGGTTGTAGAGTGAAATGTTAACAAAATATACAAAGGACTCATGAGGTCAGATTAGCTTGATTAGAAATATTATGGATTGTATATTGCTACCAAACAGCTTCAGCTCTATACATAATCATTTTGTGTTTTTGCTGTGTAACACCATGGCAGTATGACTACACAGTCGAGCTAGATATACTTTTTAGTATTCAGTGCATACAAGTTTAATTCCCTATCTCCGACCAGCCGCAGTGAGGCAAAACTTTTGATGAGCACCACAGTTTAGATGAAACACTAAGAGATTCTCACTGTCAAATGCCTCTCTGCGGTCTGGGACCATCCACCATCCACTGGTAGTCACCCTGGGGCAGCTCTTCAGAAACTGTTCAGCTGGCAATCCGTTGGCAGAAGCGTGCCGTGATTTTAAATTATGTCTGAGAGGAGCTTCTCGCTTCTGTGCAGCCTGAATGAATTTATTTGGACAATAGCATTTCCCTATCTCAGTACTAAGCTGCATTACATGGGGCACTAATAGATTGGCTCATCCACTAGAGGCAAAGCAGGGGATGCGCTCTCTCACTCATTTCTCTAGTTGAGCAGCACTGGCAGCCATAATTGGGTTCACTGGAGAAGAGAAAATATTCCTAAAAGGGCTTGATGGCAGAGGTGAGCCCACTGTAGATTTTCCTAATAGATGACTCAACATCTTTAGTTGTCAAGATCAGAAAAATTTATATATCATTGTAAGTGAAAAGGCTGATCTTTCAGTAAAAGGAGTAGCTGTATCCTTATGACTACAATAAATATACAGTGGAATCATCTTGTCAAATAATTCCTTCATGGAATTCCAACCTGGAAAGTGTGGGCTTAGAAAAGCCACAATGAGTTCATTTTGGTCTTTTGTGTCAACTCCACGCCTGTAATAACTGGCTCCATTTCCAGGGCACTTCTCTGCCTTTGCATGCTGGGACCGGGTCCAGCTCTATGACCTTTAAATGAGATTAAGCATGTGGAGAAATCTGAAGAATGGATGTCAGATTCAAGCTTTCCAATTAATTATTCTTTTAACTGGTTAAACAACCAAGTCAGCTCAAGAGAAACCACACTCAGCCATTTGTGTTTCTGTGAGGCTCCACTGAAATAGCGCGGTTATGAGAGTTATTACTTACACGGCCCTAGGGGCGACAGGATCCTATCAAAGGAAATAAAAAGTGACAGGAGATAATCTCAGTTTACCCCGGTGTCAATGGGAAAAGCCACAGCAAGTATATATTGGACCATAAATTCTGTGTGCTTTCATTGAGTTTTTGCTTAGCCATTGGTCCCTACTAACTCAAGAAAACCCTAGGATATTGATGCCAGCCTGCAAAAGAGTCATCTCTTTCTTATTGTCCTAAAGCCGAGTCAAGGTGACATCGCCATGACCCGTAATCCTGCTGTGCTCTGGACTTTATAAAGCCTCAGAGAGAAGCCGGATGGCCTCAGAGATACAGAACGAGACTGAATTAGGGCTTTCATTTTATCCTTTCTCTGTCACCTCTAGCAATTGGTCTCTGGGGCTTTTTTTGTGGAAGAGAAGATTGGTCAACATAAATCATCATTCCAATTACAGCTGACATTGGATACAGGCATTTAACAAGTGTACACACAGAAAAATCCACTAGAGAAAACAGCATGAGACACTTGCTGTATTTTGTAATTGAGGTGACTAGATAAACCACAAATCAATGGAGACTTTAGCCAGCGTTACCAGATTTTTAAGGGTGACGACAATTCTCCATCAGCCTTTTACAGCTGCGGCGTAAAGAACTAAGTTAACCCCATGCTTCAGCAGCTTGTAGAACCATAATTTTCAGCAATAAATAATTGTCTTCTACATGACTTTATCAGTCTTTTGCATTGTTGTGGAGGAATTTTAGCCCACTTCTCTTCATATCACTTCAGTTCATTGATGCAAAAAACTCATTCACTATGCACAGCTCTTTTAAGATCCTGAGTTCTGTGCTACACCTTGATTCTTTTCCTTCTCAGTCACTCTGCTGACGTGGTCTAGATCATTCTCTTGTTGCATGACCCGATTTCAGCCAAGCTTTAGCTGTCAAACAGGTGGGCTCACACTAGATTATTTTGGTATACAGGTAAGTTCATGGCTGGAAGGTGCTTAGGTCCTGTGGATTCAAAACAAACCCAAATGATCACCCCTCTGTCACCCTGATGTCAGTTGGCATCAGACATTTGTCCTGATATGCTACATTTGGTTTTCACCACACGTAGACATTTTAGCAGTTGCTGAATCTCATTGCCAGATATCGCCATAGTCTCTCTTATCCAAAGGACATCGTTCCAGACACACTGCTATGTTATTTTTAGAGAAAAGAGGCATTTTCCTCATTTCCAATTGAGTCGTACTTGGTCAGTCTTTTTCTAATTGTGCTGTCATGAACTTCAACATTCAACGTGCTAACAGAGGCCTATGGAGTCTAAGACGTAGTTTATTTTTTCTAGTTTCTCTGAGCATTATGAGTAATGTCATATTTTTTATTTCACCTGAGATTGTGTTTACGTACAGTAATCTTAAGACCCGTTAAAGACCAGATAGGTTTTATTACAACCTGCAAAGCCTTAGAATTAAAAAAGGTGTACTTCCTTTTTATGACTGTAGCTGCAGGCAGCCATAATAAAAAGGTCAAACAGTTTAGCAAGCACAGTCGCCATGGTACCCTTTGTCTTCAGTGTTCCGTGTTTGACTTTGACAGCTCAAAGTGTAGAGAGGTACGACTTCAGTTTTCACACTTTTATACACTTTTTGTACACTGAACTGTCCTCGATCCATGAGTGCAGGATTAACAACAGGACCATGTGTTACAAATGTTACAAAAGGGCAAAGTAGTGTCAACCCTCCCTGCTTGAGCTGCTAGAGTGGGCAACATATGGACATCCCCACTTAAGCAGGTTTTATACTTTGTTTCTGCGAGTTTGCTATAGTCCGCTTGGGTTCCTGTAACAAATTTCATCATCGAACAATCGAAAAAGAGGAATGACTATTTAGCCATCAGGTCTCCAGCTGTCCGTGTCTGTATAACTAATCTGTATAGCCAATCACTTCTGACAGTTTTTCAATTGGCAAAACCTCTAAAATAATTCTGTTTCACTTGTTCATCCCTCTTTAAAAGGACAGTATTTAACTCAATGATAAGTTTTTAGACATATGCCATCCCTAATAGGTAAATAGCTACACAAATGTATGCTTTTGTGTCCACAAAGCATAATCTTACATTCTGGCAGAATCTAGCGTATATGCTCTCTTATACTACACTGTCTCATTGTGCCAGTGGACTGTGAGTACTATGGAGCATGTGGTGCATTTGAGTAAATGGAAAAACAACATGGTATAAATACCAAGTGTAGCTACTGACTGTAGCTATAGCCTCCTTCAGGAATTTTTGAAAGGAAATCTGAGTGGTGGAACATCACGAGAAGAAGGTGCAGACTAAAAGAGCAAATTACAAATCATCAACAGAAAATAAAGGTTAAATTCATATACATCCATAGCTAAGTAGGCTCAGATCTCACAAGGCAGTTTTCATATCATATGCAGGTATATAGCTCACTCAGGAGCTTGTCCCAGACTGCTGTTGGCACTGTCCCAGTGATACCTCCGCTTAGCTGGCACAGCTCCACTGGGCTAAACAGCCACTAAGAGCTGTGCAGTAGACGGCGAGAGCTGACAAAGACGGATGCAAACCAGAGGAGGCTAACTAAATGCTTTCCAAAGCTTTCATAGCTGCCTTTAATCCATTCTATCCTCGAGAGAGGATCAGTTGTTGGAAAGGAACCCAACTTGGCGCCTTCTGTATGCTTTAAATACTCAGAGGGCTTTATAAGATGACTGAGGTCAGAGCTAACCACTGTGTATAGTAGAGGAAGCTCCCAACTTCATTGAGTGATTTATCTGTAGTCATTGCAGGAAACTCTCAATGGATATGGGCGGCTCATCCCTTCCAAATGCAGCTCAGGTTCATGCATTTAACCTTGTGTTGTCAGTTGGACAGTGTGTATTTCATTTTGGCAGACAAGCAAGACTGCATCAAATCATTTAAATTTACTTTTTGACTAGAAGATAAGACTGTAGTTTAAGGTTATATTGCACCGGCTGGAAAAATAGTGCGTAATGTATAATGTTTTTCCTTTAAAAATGCTCTCATTGGTCTCTCATTACCATCCCTACTCCAAACCTGATATTCAGTTTAACTGGTATTTCTGAATTAAAACAGTCAGGAAAATTAAATTAGACTGACTCAGTTTGAAAACAAGCCAATCAAACCCAAGGGCCTCTTGATAAAGATATCACAGTGTTACCATGTCAGGAAAAATTACTTGCTCACAAAAGCTGAGAGGCGTCAAATCACATTTAATCAGCATGCTTCTCCTCGCTCTGAGATCTCTATATTCAACTGGGTGTCAGAGAATGATTTATATGATGTAGTTAATCTGTATGCATTGCAGTCACACTGAAGTTGACATATTTTGTCTGTGTGAGGCCCTGAAGGTATGAGCATGTGGTGACGGTGTTGGTCAACAACTCCGGACAGTTTACGAGTCATCTGCTTATCTTTCTAACGGTCTACTTCCAACAGGCCTACCCTCAAAAAGAGAGTTTATGATCAATTCTCTTTCTCTAAAAATTCTCTTCCTCTATGGAAATCTTCAAATCAAATTTGAAGATCTATCTACTTTCAAAGGCTTTCAGATCTCTTTGAAACCACGTTTATTCCGTCTTCTTTATTTTGATCTTTTATCTTATTGCATGACGTATACATGTGTATATGTATACATGTATCCACGTCCACGTCTGTACGTGTGTGTGTGTTTACACGTATATGTATGTGCATATACATGCCTGTACGTGTAGATTTATACTTGTATAGATATGGATGTTTTGTGATCTTTTTTACCTCATTTATCTTAATTCTTTCTTTTATTTGATTACATTGTCCTTCTCTTCAGCACATTGGTTGACACTTGATGTCTTTGAAACATGCTATACAAATAAAGCTGACTTGACTTGACACTGTCATTTCCTTGAAACCATCTATATTCTTGTCTTTTCCAATTTACCCTTTGTCATTTCGTTCGTTCTTTCTAGTGTCTGGGAGACTTCATCGTACTCTCTGTGGACCTTGTGCTGATTGGTTTTGGGTAGGAGGGCCATTGTAGCCGCAGGCTGATTGAATCTTTCCTTGGAGAGAATTCTGGATGTGAACATGGGAACAATTGAGCTAAAAAGTCAGTCATTGTGAAATTGCACAATTTTCTTTCGTACGTTCCCAATCTTGGAATAATCAACTTCTATCTTATGGAGACAATGACTGAACACTTACAGTGCAAAGGAAGCAAATTCTCATCATATTTGATTTACTTCCTGTCTTACAAGAAGCACATATAAGTTTATTGCATGTAGAAATGTGAAGAACCCAAAAACAAAGGCTCCAGTTGAAGACTGAGGTTGGCTTATCTGAACAGAGTAATGACAGACACGATTAAGAGTTGAGCTCTGATAAAGAAACTACTGAGTTCTCTGGTGTTGACCTTCAACATTTAGCAGAAAATAATCAGTGAATAACTTCCTGCTGAAGGAGCAGAGCAGTCCCACACTAGCTTCCAGAGTATTGGCTGTAATAGTGGCAACAGAACTGATCATCTATGCTGAAAATTCTGTCTCTCAGTCATTAGGAGGAATCTGTGCCAATAGTGAACTAATTACTGTAAATTCGGGAGTGACATGTTTCTATTAAGCTTATCTTCAAACCACCAACACATTGGCTAAAAAATCCACTGTGTGTAAAGCAGATTATTCTAATTTGACTTGCCCTGCCCATCATACTAACAGACAGCTCTCTCTGCATTTTGAGCTTCATCTCCACATAGTGGAGCCACTTGTTTGCTGGTGACTGACTGGAAAAAAAATGGCAGTGGAGTAAGGGGGACGAGTCTCCTCAGAATCACCCCTGTCAAAAACACAAAAATATGCTCCTATCCAGTAACCCTTGGAAAATATCACACCAGCAAAACACAGCTGTCACGCAGAGCTGCTTCTACCATCCAGATCAACAGCACTGCTGAACGCTAGCTCAATATTTTGTCCTGTAATTTAAAAAAAAAAAACAAACAACAAAGCCAGTGTCCATGAATTGTGCAAACATTGCTGAAGATGGCTTCCTGTGATATGGAGATCAAGATTCATAATGCAAACGTGCACACACATGCCGAGGGAGGCCTTCAACATACATCCCTGTTCGTAGCCTTTGTCTGCTGTTTCCATGGCAACATGCCGCCTCTCTCTGTGGTGCATCGATGAAATGGGCTGAAAAGCATAGAAAATAGCAGGGAGAGCTATTTCTGCTCATTAAGCACTCAGTGTGGCAACAACAAAGTGAAGCTGTTCGCAGTCTTAATATCCTTTCACACATGGACTTTCTCGAAGACTGAACATGAACTTAGTCTGATCACAGTAGTGACTGACAGCAGCGAGAACCAAAAAAATCCACTGATTTCATAATTTAATGAAAACAGACACCAAATAAGCAATGATCTAAGACAGGGGGAGTAAGTCATCAGCTTTCCTAGCTACACTTTCCACTGTACCCATATTTTACCCATGTTAACTGTGGCTATATTTCTAAATATACAGGGAAGAAGCCTTAATGAGGTAAGGTGGGAAATAAAAATGTGTTTTACCATGAGTAGTGGAAGCCATAAAAGTTCCCTTGCTGAGGTAATTAGGCTTCTTTATAATATAAAACAGTATCTCTGCTGAAGACATTTATGGAAAATAAAATACCCAACATGACTGTAACAAGTACAAGAAGCCCCTTATAATAATGCATCTACAAAAATCTCTGTAGTTGTTTACAGGGTCACCTTTGCACAAATCAACTACAGCACTAAATATGTTTATCACAGTTCTGCACACACTTAGCAAGATCACACACACAAAAAACACCAATCTTAAAAGCAAAACTATTTAATTCAAAATAAACACAAGCCATACATCCAAGTGTGAGAACGGAAAGCTTTTCTCTTTAACGCCTAACAGCACAGACTGGGCACAGAGTTTGCACTATATTATTAAGTTTTATTCCCTTTATGAACAGCCAAATCAGCTTAAAACATTCACACAGTGGAACAGGCACATGCCGGCGAGAGGGAAAAGGAGTGGCTGTCGTGTTTTTATTAGCCCCCGAGTGACGCACAGGCTGCTCATGTTGTGGTCGGAGGTGCTGCAGTGATTGCCAGAGTGATGGGTGTTCAGGGACCACCAAGGATCCCTGAGTGGGGTCCTCAGCAAAATTAAGCATAATATTTTTTCACTATAATATTACTTGAATAAAATGCAACCATTCAAAAACTAAAATTGAATTTACATATGAGAAGGGAGACAGAATATTTAAACTTCTTACTATAAAGCAGCATTCATGTGAAGCTCTAGGGCATAATTATTTCCTGAGAAGTCTGGGTACCCTGCACCTCTACTCATTTTTGTGTCAATAATTTCACAAAGGAGTGAAACATCTCGTTTCCCTTTTCGTAAATGGTAAAATAGTCTCTTCCAGTACTCACAAAATTATACAAAATTATACAACTACAAAGTAAACATGGTGTTAAAAAAAGAAGGCCACTGAACTGAAAATTGAAGAAAAAATACTTTAGACTTGTAGCTTACAGTTTGTTTGAATTGAATAGCATCTTTTGTCCCGCACCACTGTTTGCACTACACACTTTTCTGTTACAATTATTAAGTCAAATATTAAGTTGGACATCATTTTAAGTGTTGACATTCAGAGATTCCCCCTCACATTTTACAAAGCTGCTTGCAAAATACCAAAACATATACAAGTGCTTGCACAAGGTGAGTGACAGTCCCCACAATAAGTGAGCTCAATTTACTGTCAATCGTGTCCCTTAAGTCAAACCACACTGTTGAAGACACTCTGGGGATGACTTCCATCTCATCTACTGTCATGTTTGATGTCAAAAGCTGACCACAGCACCAGCACCGTTTACCATGCACAGAAATTATCTGCAAAAAGCAACAAGCTGCTCCATGATGGTTATCACTCTTAGCACTCAGTCATAGACAATTTAATTTTATGAAAGTCAATTACTACTTTATTCAAGTTTTGTTTTATTCATCATGCACCAGGGAGCTGTTTGACTACAGCTGGCACTGTACATGTGAGTCTGATTGGTGCCGGGGGAACTCTGAGGCAAAGAAGAAGACAGTTCTGGCAACACGCCATGGCACCACACAACTCACATAACACACACACACACACACACTCGCATAAAAGTCTATACATGGTCCAAAGGAGCAGACGTGGTGATTTAGTCCTATTAAACCTATGACGTAAAATAAGAGTCTTAATTTCCATGCAAAATGTCCCCAAAACCTCTAATGGAAGGCTGTGAGGTGGGAGGGATGGAAGCCACATAAAGGAAATCAACCAGCATCACAACTTTGGTTCCACTTGGGCTAGTTTCCATTTGAACCATATAGCTAAACATCTGGCAAGCAACACCCTCATCCTGGGTTGCCTCCGCCTCCTCTAGTTAGCCAGCTCCCCTCTCCACTGTCACAGACGGCATCACTTCCAGAGAGCTGCATGACTTTCTACTCTAACATGACCTGCTTACTAGATTTTGCTTCTTAGAGGGAGTTTTAACCCAGTTCTACTCTTAGTAGGTTTTGATCAGCGTGGGTTCTTTCAGGCCTGCTCACGAGGCTCTTTCAGATTATTATGGATGAACTCAATCCATATCTTCAAAGAACGCCCTGACATGGAAGGGAAAAGTGTCACTTCCATCTCTGGCTCAAAGTTTCAGATGTGTTCCAAATGTTACAGTAGTGAAACCGTAAGAGATTTTCAAAAACTCTGAGCTCTGCTGAGCATTCACCACGCAAACCACACTCAATAAAGTGTTTTCATAGCAAATTACTTAGCAGATTTTTTCTTTCTTTGACATTAACATGTCAATTTTAATGACACGACAACAACAAGTCATGTCAAGAATTTTGTAAAACAGCTTAAAAATCTCCAAAATTCTTATTTTGTCAAAGTTTACATTTTCACACACTGGTTTTCTGTCATTTTCTCAAACAGGAATGTACAGCGCTCTGATTATAACAAGAAACTAATGTAGTGATCCCAGCCTTACATCATTAACTGGAGCTTTCAATCCATACAGTCCATCATGTATTTTTCCTCAATGTGTTACATGAAAAACAATATTTAGACACTCTGGGGTTCTGCAGAGAGTACTGCTGTTAACATAGCTTTAATTGAGTTCATCATTCTGTCAGTTTGAGGAGGTCCGCTGCTTACATAACCAGCTACAGAAGACAGAGTAGCAATTCTTCCAGGGACCAGGGCCACGGTCTCTGCAAAGCCCCAGAATGGGCATTCTTTCCCGGACTGGCAGTGCTTAGCAGCTCCTGCCAGGAAAGCTTCACTCGTGGATAACAAAGTGTATAAATAGACTAGTGGGTAATGAGGCATCAGGGGTAAGAGGCAACAGAGAGACGAGACAAGCATGACAAGAAGACATCGGGTGTCATGTATAAAGTCAAGCTGAATAAACCGAGCCCTGCATTATTGTTCTGAAACAAAACAAAACAAACAAATAATTATCAAATCAAACAAAGTAAATACAGGGAACCATGTCTTTTTAAAGGTCCTAGCCATAAAGGCTAGGGCAGTGCTTTGCTTGGCTGCTGCCACACTGCTAACAGCTCTGAAGTGAATGACTGACTTATTTGGTTGTTCTGCTACCAGCCCCAGAGTCCAACCAAAGCAATCGGCCAACGTGAGGAGCAGAGTATCGCAGTGAGAGAGGCTAAATGCAAATCAATTGTAACGGTGAGAAAATGGGGAAAAAGAAAAAAAAAGAGAGAGAGCGAGTTAATGAAACTTAATTTTATTACCTGTTCACTTAAAAAGAAGCCCAGCAGAAGCGTGTTTGAGAGACAACAAGGTGCTGGGTAAACAGAGTGGACCTCCAGGGTCTGAGGGACCACCAGCAAAGCACACAAAACACACACAAGTGCACACAGTTGAAAGACCAGTGCTGAAAGGAAGGGTTAAAATGACAAAGAAAAATTTGACCTTTTTTGGGGGGTGAATGACACACACGTAGGACAAATTTGTCTTCATCAGTAAAACACTCCATACACACTCTGACTAGCTAGTGTTCTCTCCTCTCACAACAAGTACACAAACCCGTGTGGGCATTTCAGGGATTTATTTTAATGTTCTGAAAGCTGTTACTGCAGAAAGATGGCACAAGGTTCTCAGGCGTCCTTCACTAAACTTGCCTTTGCATTAGCAACACGCCAACATTTGAAGTGTCCCACACCGAGATAAAAGACAGAGTTGTTATTAGAGACTGCAGTAGTTACGCTCCCACGCGCCACATCTGCATATATCCGTCACAAGGAAAACGCCTTTAAGCCCAAAGAGCGGCGACTGCCCCTCCAGTGTCATCTACAGGGACAACAGAATATTGAACTGGTTCATGGGAGACGAGCCTGCTGATGTACGCTGACACATCATCAGTAGCTTTTTTTAAATTATTATTATTGGCAAAGACATTATCAGTCATTCTTACCAATCTGCTTTGTGTCCATCTGATTAATGGAGGTATTAGAAAGCATTTTGGCTACCTCGTCAGGGAAGATGACAGGACAGACTGAAAACCAAATCAGTGAGTTAATAGAAGCTTTAAAGCTCAGCAGACTGAAGACTGATCATTCGCTGTATGTTTGTGATTCTCCTTATATGACCATGCTGACTGGTGAATATCTACAGTTTTTTTTAAATATATAAAAATAACAACAGAACTAAAGTGAAGTACAACTCAAAGCCATCAGTCAGCCTGCTGATACTAATCCTCACCATAAAACGTGTTGTCACATAAAAACTCAGTTCTTTAATGCCTGAATGAAGAAGTGGAAACATGACTACGCCTACACACATGTACCACAACTACGGCTTAGCTTTGTGTCAGTGTTTGTAAAGCACAAAAAAAACAGATCAGCAGGTTTACATCTGATACATACAGCTAATTTGCTAATGTTAATTTGATCTTCTGATTAACTGATTTGCTTTTATGACTATATTTGCGACATGTTTCTGGTGCCTTGGACAGAAGATCGCATTGGATAAAGTCTGTCCCAGAGCATGATGGAGAAAACTGTTCTTATCGGCCTTACAATAAATGGCTGACAGAACGCAGCCTTATCAGCTGGGACTGGGTGGAGATAGCGCTAAGCCACTTAATGGCAATTACAGGGATGGTTACACACATGTTTACACACTCCCTCTGTCGTTCCTTTGCTCTCTCACTACTTTAGAACCATCTTGAACTCCAGCGGACCTCGGCCAGCATCTGAACACAAATGTTTTGAACATGATGGTGGCCAGTAAGAGCTTAAGAGGTTTTCCCCTGATAGACACGTTGGTTGAGATTAAGCTGATTCAGCTAGTGTGTGTGGTGCCATTAAAGACAAACATACACAGAGAAACGTGCAAACACACAATCACCTCAATCTCTTTATCGCTGCCTTACCCTGTTTGGACACCTAACTGCTCTCAGTGATGGCCGGGATTAACCGTGGGCCCTTGGCTTCTAATCTAAACCATGTGATGTCCTCACGTGCAGTTTGCTTCAGTCTAATTTTACCCGTTTCTTGAATTCTGATGATGTAAACTGTAGCTCAGCAGGGTCTAACTTCTAAAGATTTACATGATTTAAGCCCAAAAAGAAGGCGGTGGGCATAAAGAAATAAAAATCTGACATTACAAATAACCAGCTCTGTACATTGTTGTAATTATGTTGCATTCTTACTAGATTTCTGTTTTTTGGATTTTGAAATGAATAACATCGAATTCTTAAAATCTATAATATGATCATTTTTCACTAAGACAAGGGTGGTCACTGTCATTTTAGTGCCTTCTAAAAACCCAGGGAAGAACGCAGAGACCCCTAGTGGGCGAATGGAAAAAAATACACATCATTCAAACAAAGGTTAGACATCCTGAAAATAAACACTTATAAGCTTTAAAATTTATCTAATTTTCTTAAAGTAATTCTACCGTAATTCCAGAAATCTGGAAATTAAAACTGCAGTTTAATAAAGAAATCCACAGTACATAAAAATGTGACTGTGGTTTTGAAACACCCAGAAGAAGCAAACTCCTGTGTAAACACACTGTCTCGTGAGAAAATACAGTGTCTATGAACATGACACGAGTTCCTTTTTACTTGACTTCTGCCGGTTTGACTCCGAGTGTAGCCACTTAGCTGAAGTCCAAAGAAAACCTCCCCTGCAGAGAGTCAATATTGATGTCCACTCCAAACAGTGTCTATTGCACTGTGGTTGTAAAGCTTTGAAATATTAAGGCCCGTCTCTATCATCCGACCCGGGCCATTCAAACAACCAGCAGACTCTAAAACAACACAGTATGTGTGAAAAATGGAGACTGGCCCAGCTAAGATCAAACCTCACAAGTCGACCTATTTCTGATCTGGATTCAACCTCTTTTCCTCAACCGTCATTACTACAACACAGCAAGCTTATCAAACATTTTCCTTTCAAGTTTTAGGGAAAGGGAAACAAGAACAAAAAGGGATTTTCTTTTTTTGTTATTTATTGAGAGATAAAGATACAAGTGCATAAACTGTTAGAGGGAATACTGAGTGACAGTTTTAGCTATTAATTTCAGTCTTATATCATAATATTGAGACAGATCTAGCCCAGGGTGACACTTTAATTCAATTAACTCTTATCTCTGCAGTAACGGATTCTTTTTCCCTGGGAAACGCCCTGAAATGTCTCTGCACTTCCCTTGATGGGATAAAAAAAAAAAACTGCCTTACAGGGGAATAATAGAGTGGAATAGCCTCATTTGCATAAAATTCCCCTTAATTAAGACATTTAATGTGTTCCTCTGCTACAGACACCCATACAGACACAGAAGCAGTACACACAGATTCATATTCTTCCTTGAATGCGGGCCCATAACACGATTAAAGCCCGCCTGAAGAGATCCGCGCACAGTGTGATTTCACACTCATTGTTTTTGCAGACAAAACGGATTAACCGGCACTGACACGGGGTCCTCTCTGCCCCATTCACAGCAGAAAGAGCTCAAAATCCAACAGCCTGCCCTGACAGGTCCACAGAAAAAATGGATATTGAACCCTTATGACGTGAAACCACACCAAAAACCATACTAATACTAATGACTAATTCTGTCAACTCTGCTCACTCACAATCATTTTCATCTCTTCCACCTGCAGTTCTGCCTCCTGTCTCTTTAACCCCAAAATACCTAAACCACTTAAGGCCTATTTCAAAGAAAATAGTAGAAATACATCAAATTTTCCTTCTTTTTAAATAAGTTTGGACACGGGCACATTCCCGACTTTTAACAACACTCGGAAAGTACTTGGAAATTGCTCAGTTTCTTTATCTTGCTTGATGAAGGAGCTGCTAAAAACAGTTTGATTCCTCCTCATGTGTTGTATTTTTGATTTATGATGCATCAGATCTTTTGCCTGATGACAGGTGTGGACTACAGCGACAGTTTAGCACCTGGACTCTAAAAAAAGCCAAGCTGTTGTAACATGCAGAATGTGGTTTGGCTGAAATTTGTGTTGCTGAAATGGCCAAGGCTGTTCCTAAAAACCACACCGTCTGCATAGAGATATTTGACACACCCTCAGCATTAATGGTGCCTTCACAGATGTGCAAACTACCCATTCCACTTGTCATTTACTCCCATATCTGCACAAATTCTGTTTTTTAATGGTACGCTCATAATCATCCGAAAGGTCGGTCTGCTCTTAAACCCAGAAGACACTGTACCCATGTTTGGGGAAGGTGTGGTCCCTGGCTCAGCTGCAGGGGAGGACTGGTGCAATGAGCTCAATGGGGCAGTGCCGGGGAGGCAGGTGAGAACACTCAGCTGGTGGCGTTTGGACTGATGACGGTCTTTTACCCCTTTTAGTCAGGCAGGAGACGAGAGAGGGGAAGGATGGAAAGCTGAAACCAGACTGTGGGTCGTTGTATAAATACTTGACAAACTTGACATCTGTGAGCACAGCCTCTGTGTGTGTGGAGTGCATTCTACACCACGATTCCTAAACAGAATTTCAAATTCGGATTTGTCACACCAGAAAACAGAGTTTTACCCAATGTCAGTCCCTACCCACCAAGTTTTAGAGTCAGTGACTTAATTACTTGTGAGTAAGAGTAAGTAACATTTTAATATTTGCAGGAATTGAATTCAAAATGAGATGTTATGACTATACTTTGTTTTTACACAACATCATACCTAGACTTCATAAACAAAACAATTAATCAGAACAATGCCTCATATTACATTCAATCTTTTACCTGTCTGAGTCGAGCTTTACTTCATATTTCACCTAGTCAGGCAAACTACTTAAACATGATCAAACACATTTTAATGTCATAAATGTAGTATTTGTAGTATCATTAGGTATTATTTTCCAATTTCCTCAATACATCCAAGTACAATATTTTTAATCTCCTATAAGGGTGACTCCACATAATACTTTTGTCTTGCATCAAATATCTGTGCTTAGTGAAAAGCACCACTAGGTGGGAGCAAATAGACTGATAATGGACCAGCTACTCAGTAAACCACTGCATGGGCTGAAATTTGTGTTGAATGAAACCTGTTTTTTCTTAAATCTGTATATAAAATAAACACTTCAATCACAAGTAACACCAAGTGATGTTAAAACAAACAGCAGCTTGAATGCTAATTTGGTTCAAAATGAAACAAAGTATCAAGGACAGATGCTTTTGCCATTTCTCCTCACAGCATGACCTGAATGAAATACGTCACATGGAGTAAATGCTCATAGTAAAAAGAGATAAATAATGTAGCGAGCGAGGAGGAGGGTCTCTAAATCCACACCCATCCCCAAGACATCAGCATCCCTGCTTCAGCAGCAGAGCAGACAGAAGGAGCAGTAGGCACTTGAAACACACACAATCATGCATGCACACACACAGACCCCCGCACAGTGTGAAGTGTCCTTTTCTGTGTAGTGGAGTGGAGTGGCATAGAGGGAGGTCACTCGACAAAAACGGAGATAACGTCGCATGGTCCATTAGGAGGTCTGTGGGAAACAACAAATGAAAAGGGCTACCAGAGGAGTGTTGCTCAAGCAGCCCATTACCTCATTCTAAAACACACACACACACACACACACACACACACACACACACACACACACACACACACACA
>NW_024582691.1:387292-397328 GCF_018398535.1 Haplochromis burtoni | reverse complement strand
CGCAATCCTAACATAACCTCCTCTGCATCTCATGTCCATGTTCACAGATAGACAGGTCTTCCTTTGCAGGACAGAGCCAATTAAACAGCCTTGGTTCTGTAGTGGCAGTACGCTTGGATAAGCAAGAAGGCACGGCACAGAGAGATAGTGGGAAAGAGAGAGCGAGAGATGGCATAGCCATATATGAGGAAAATCAAGGTAGCCTTAGAAACCAGAAAGAGAGGCAGAAGGATTGGGAGCTCCCCCCAGATTGATATGTCAACATCTCTTACTGTTGTTGGTGGCAACATTTTCAATAGTTCCCAAGCTAACAGAGAAGCACTATCTTGCTGAGGAATGAGCTCAGTACTACTACAAACTGTTACAATGAAATAGCAGTCTTCATCTTCAGCATTCGAACACAACACCATCATCAAATATCCCCGCAGAACTCAGTGGCTCTTTTATATTTAAATGGCACCATTTCTAAAGCAGAAAGAAAACAGTGGCGGTCTGCCACATCAATGGTTGAATGTTTCTTTAGGATGAAGGAACTAAAGGGACAGACTACAGTCAGGTTTGACTTTATAAAACAGCGCCTGCTGATGTGTTGCAGGATGTTTCTCCTTCATCGTAGTCAGTTGAGCCGCACCCTTTTCCTTTCTGTCTTCTGAAAAAGGACACGGCTACATGCAAAGGCACTAAACATTGATCCTGAATGTAAATCATGAGCTGCAGACGGTCAATATTGAACTGCATTATACGGTAATTATGGAAAACAATTACAAAATAATGAATGCCTAGAATTAGGGGGAAAAAAACTTTACCAAGACTTGAAGCAAAACTTTGATTTGACTTCATAAAATGTTAAGTGTTGTCATGCTGTATGCTGACATGCTGTCATCCAGTTTCAACTTACTTCCCTGCAGAGTTGACAGAATTTTGAGGAATGACAGCAGAGACGGTCAGTTACAGAGGGTCAATGTAGGGGCTGTCAAGGAGGACACAGCGCAGCAGTTTAACTGACCGTTGCGGTTTTACCTCTGGGAATAGGAAAGATGTATGTGGTCCAGTCTAATGAGACCATTACTAACCTTCCAGTGCCTCTGGGAAGTGTAGAAACACAAGTACACAGACACATGCACAGGGATATTAAGTTTTATTGCATCTCAGAATCACGAAGCAAAGTGCTGGGAAATCGGTGGCTAAATTATTGTTCAGTGATTTAGAATTTTACTACCTTTTCTTCTTGGCCCATTCACTAGCTTGCCCTCTCCCTTTTTACCCTCTCCACTCGTTGCCTTTTCTCATCTTTTGTCTTTTCTTTTCTTCTTCCTGTGTCTTTGTTTAAAGCTCTTTCACTTCCAGTCAATCTTAGTGTGCCTACCCTTCTTAGTCATTCTTTCTTTCTTCCATTTTCCCTTTTACTTTCCATGTATTCCCATTACCACTAATAAGATTTATCACACGTTCCTGAGTCACTGTGTGAGTTTTTATGGAAATTTCTTAATGCAAAATAATAATCTTTGTGTTTCAGTTACATTTCTCAAATTAACACACTAACAAGTTTTATTATCGCTAATGTTGTGCTGAAATGCACCTTGTTTGCACCAAAATTAATCTCAGCCAGTTAACTTTAAAACTCTTTTTCTAACACTGATCTCTGGCTGCTAATCATTCACATGAACTTCAAACTGAACACAGCAGCACAAAGACATAAATGCATGTAAATGTCTTTATAAACACTGTATAAACACAAAAAACTGGGCTGTGGTTGCTAGCATGCAAGAAACCAAGGAAACTGCTGCTAGCACTGCTAAAGTTAGCCAGACTGATCTGACACTGTGGGTTTGCAACATGCATTTTGAAGAGTCCTGCACATTTTAAACATGATCTGATTAAAGGTTTCATATAGCTCCTTCAAATACACACAAAATATTCATTTGGCCAATGTCTGACATCATTTATTCAAAATATGTTCAGTGTGAAATGTTTCTGTTTAAGACTCATTGACAAGGCTAATTTGTTGTTGCCTTGTTTAAACAACTAGCAAATTAGTCACCAGAAACATCTGTATTTGGAACACCACAAACACAACAAACAGCCGATCCAAACGAAGTTAGGCAGACCCTTAAAGAGTAATTAATAACTACATATAACAAATGTTAGGGAAATCTGATTAGGTTTATGTCCTGTATCTGAAAAGACAAAGAAAAAATGTTATATAAGAATATCAAATGTTTAAATCCCCAGATATCAGGATCAGGTTCTAACCACAATGCAGCAAATGAATTAATAAAACTAGCTTTTTGTTTTTTCAGTTACACAGACATGGGTCTGTGTACACAGACTATGTATAATCTATACAGTATAGTAAAAACACCATTGTAATACCACTGTGAGAACATCGTATCATGAATCACTCTGTGGTTCTCTGCATTTGTTTAATCACTCAGTGAACAGATGGCTAAATAAATCATAGATAATAAAACAAGTCCTTAAAAAGCATCTGAGCCACACTTTGATAGATGTGAACTATGTGCAGGTATACTAACTTTGGATCTGCAGACGGAGCACATATGTTCTTGAAACTCAGCAGAATAAAGCCAGACAACAGCCCGTGTCTGGGTCAGGGTGGTGGGTGTTTTTACCTTTTGTGACAGCGCAGTCTCCTGACTATATCAAGCACCTGAGCACCTAATGGGAATCTGCTGGCTGTTGGTGTTGACATGCCCTTTGCAGACGCTTCCCTCCTTCCCCATCTGTCTGCAGACTCAGACTGCTCAGTGACAGCTTCATACAAATACACAGCTAAGACACACACACACACACACACACACACACACACACACACACGACAAACACACACACACACACACACACACACACACAACACACACAGATGCAAGTATTCAAATCCTCAGCCAGGCCAAATGCCAGAATTATGTCCCCAGCTCAGAGGCAAACAAAAGTATACAGAGTTTGTATACAAATATATATGATTATAGGAATAACAGCTCAATTGTTTCCATGTCAACCTAAACCCTGTCACTGCATGTTGTAAGTAATTATGGTTTACACGATATATCATACTGTTAATACTGCTAATTTGAGTTTCATTAGCAGTATCACAATAACCAGCTAACAAGATATGAATCTAAGTACGTAGTTATAATCTATTCCCTTTCATATATGAAAGATTATTACTTTCCTGTGAGTAATGTAATGTAATGCAATTCATGGAGTAAAGAAAAAGAAATTAAAAACCCCAAAGGTTTCATGTTTTCTCTGATCAGCTGTCTTGCTCTATGAAAGCTGCTTGTTTTCTACGTTACCGTCTGCAGATGCGAGCAGCTAGAGCAGCAAATGCTAGAAATCTGCATCTCTCATTAGCAACGCTGCATAAATACATCGGCTCCACACCAGCCTATTCTTGAGAGACTCTCAACACATAAATAATTTAATTATGTCGTTTACTATGTCCATTCTCAATTTTCATTTCAATTTGGAGAAATCCTGTCGCTGCAAAGCAAATCTGTCCCTTTGCATTTGATAATCTTGGTGGTTTCAATACAGCAGACTTTATGATTCTGTCTTCAGGAGCATGGTGAAGTAAAACAGTGAACTTTTTAACTGCTGTGAAATTTAAAGACAAAAACAAATTGCTGAATGCCGTTAAAATATCTTTTTTTGCCAGATGATCAAATAAATCAAAAGCTATATCTGTGTTGAGGAGCATTTATGACCTAAATTCCTTCAGCCTCAAAGCAAGTAGTGATGTTCAACAGTGCAAAACATTGGAGAAGAGTTTTCTTTATTAAACTATACAAAACTGGTGTGTTTACTGTCATTCAAGAAAAGCAAGCAAGGACTTTGGTATTTCTCAGATGTTTATGGGCAAAATGGCTGAATAGCTTTCAAATACTGGTCACATGATTTTAGTCACACTATGAAACATTAAGCAGACTTTAAATCGGCTACTTTCATCTCATACTGTCACACATTGACACACACATCTGTCGCACATTTGTTATTTTCCTGACATTGTACACATCAGGAAACTAACAGGTTATTTTTTTATGACGTTGTGTTTTACAATAAAATAACATTTAAGTGAACATTTAATGTCAAAACATTACTTTGAACAGTTAGTCAGTGTTTGAAAATGCTTGCTGGATTTATTGTCACGTATTCTCCTGTGAGGTGGTCTGAGAGTCTGTAACAGCCAGTTAGATGGATCCTATCCAGCTGAGATAAACAGCTCTTGCAATTAAGCTGCTATGTGAAGGAGCTTGTTGGACAGAAATCAAAGTTTAAGCCTACATCCAAAGCCCTCTTTTTTTTGATCAGCCCTTACTTTCTAATATTGTTTCTCTTCCCCTCATTAACCTCTATTAGCCCCATTACCGCTTTCTTTATTTTTTTTTGTTTTTACTCCTTTCTTCTTATTTCTCCATCAGTACCTCTGCTGTGATGTTCTTAATGAACAAAACAACAGGCAGACAGGAAGCAAAGAAGCCAATGCTAACAAAAGACCCAGCTGAGAGACTACTCAGAGAATTATTGGCAATACACACACACACACACACACACACACACAAATATATGCATGGGTGTATGAACAAATTCAGTGTACGCTCTGTGCACGTGCAGCATCTGAAGTCCATCTTAGCTCCTAAAAATAAAACATACATCTTTGTTCTCCTCACTTTTTCCTTTTCTCCAGTCACAGTTTGTTCAATCTCAGAATTCTTCTCCCTCCGACTGCGCACCCGCTGCTTACTTATTCCCTTCCGACTCTGCTGCAGTCTCCCTGCTTATGCCAGTGAGGATTTCCCTTGGAGCGTCCCCTTCATCCTAAATGGGATTACATGAAATTCCCACTGCTGATCCTTCTTCCACTCCCCAATACGCCCATAAACCCATCATCTCCCCCCCAGGAAATACCACAACATACCACACAAGAAGAATTTAAAAAAAAAAAAAAAAAAATCCAATTACCACTGTAAGAAGAAAATCACATTTTACCAAAACATGGCTTCTACGCGGGGATTCTTTTTTTTTTTTTCCTTCATGACATCATGACAGCAAGCACAAAAGGAACTGCCACCTTTCTGGCTTTTCCCATTGATTCTTTGTGCCTGTGTTTTGCCATTAATTTTACGAGCGGTGACACCGGATACTATTCTTCCCAGTTGTTGCAGAACACTCTGGCGATTCATCCAGATAAAATTCCACTTCTTCAGTTGGCAGGTCTGCCCTCTCCCGACTCTTCGTCCTCCTCCTGCTCCAAGTCTGCTGACAGCCAGCTAGCTTTTAACGCACACCATTGATTCTTTTGGCCTTTCTGTGCTGTAACAGCGTTTGGAGATAATAAATGGAGATGCCTCCACACTGGGTGTGTGACCCCAGATGGATAACTCTGCCAGATAACAGGCAGCAGAGGAAGGGAGGGAAGACTGGAAAAGTGGTGTGGTGGATTTCAGTGGTCTGGAGGGGCAGAGCAAGATAAAAGTAG
This sequence comes from Haplochromis burtoni, assembly GCF_018398535.1. NCBI lineage: Eukaryota > Metazoa > Chordata > Actinopteri > Cichliformes > Cichlidae > Haplochromis > Haplochromis burtoni. The sequence continues at coordinate 391,831 of NW_024582691.1, read as the reverse complement.
CAAGGTAGAAAAAGAAAAAAAACCTCAAGAAACCAAAATTTTCTTCTTCCTAAAGCAGAAACCTTGGAGATACTGTGGCCTAGTTTACTATTTATAAAAGTGTGCAGCACATATGTGTGCAAGTACATGCTTGTGTAATGATGTGGACATAATGAGGACAGATGAGGTCATTCTGGCAGTTGGGGTGGCACACCTGTAGGGGCTGCAGCAGGCTCAGTGAGAGGAATGATGTATGGGAGCCGGGTAGGAGTTGGGGTACTCAGCACCAGAGTGCTGTGCAGCCCAGAATAAAAGAAAAAAAAAAAACAACTCACCATCATCACCATTAACACAATCATCATCCTCCACCATCCATCACCAGCTACATCGCCTTCACCACCATCATCATCCATCACCCATGTCAACAGAGTATGTAACTGGCTGGGGCAAATATAGGCGAGTAAAGCGAATCGGTAAACTGGTTTCGCTCGGCTAAAACTACAACATCATGATTGTCACCACCTCAAAGGGGTAAAACATTTTTTTCCTGTCTTCTTCTTCTTTGCTGCTTTAAATTAGTTATAAAGCAGTTTCCGTAATGGATTTCCAATAAATCGTCTCTTTTGCCATCAAAAATGTTGAACTTTTATACTGTCTGTCTGTTATCCAGCAATATTAGACTAATGGCCACATTTACTCAATGGGGCAATCCCCAAATAGCCCTCATAGATGTGGTTAGTCCTGTGGCTGATCTGCAGAATCTGCACTATTTTCTAAAAACAAGCACAGTCAGATCATTTGAATATCAATCACAAAACATGAGGCATGCTTTTTTCAGCGTTAAATATTGGTGCAATTAGCAGTAAACTTTGCTGAAAACTTTTGTAAATCATATTTGATGTAAATGATTTCCTCACTAAATTTTATTGCCTTGAGAAATGAATTTTCTGAAAAAAATATGCAAGAGGGTCAGTTCACAAATCTCTGAGTTCACACCTCTTGTATGTAATATTGTCACTGCACTCTCTTTGTAAATACTGAGCCATGTTTTTACACCACTGGCACAATGTATTAATCAATCCGTCCTTAAACTACCAGATTGAATCTTTAGGAAACTGAATGGAACATGAAAAACTAATAAAAACCCATCAAATACTTGTGCACTTCTTCACCACTTATTGTGAAACTGCAGGGAAGAGCAGAATGCGCTCTCTGATTGGTCTTCACCGACAATATTCAAGCATTGCTTTCAAGTTTCGAGTAACAGAGGTGTTTTAGCAATGTACTCTCTTTCAATCATGGAAGATCAGCAAAATCTCAATAAATACAAAAGCACTCAAGATATTGTCTTGACAATCTGCAATAAACTGAGCCTAAGCTAGCAGGTATTATTTACACCTAAGCAATTATAGAAAGTTGTGTGTAAAAATGTTGCTATTTGGTCACCAAATTAGCATCATCATCCCCATCATCATTCTCACAGCGTATGCCCTCTATAGAATCTATCACATCCACGACTGAGTTACCAAGTCATCAAGTGCACATCAGGGCTGTCATACAGCCTCTGACCTTATGCAACATTAACGTCACAGTGGCATTCAGAGCAGCACCCTCCCCAGGGCCTGTCACTACAGACAAAGTCTACTGCTGTGGCAGAAGGAAAACAGGACAAAAGGAAGAGTGGGATGGGTTCAACTCAACAGGTATACAGGCAGGTAAAACAGTCAGCTTACAAGGTAAAACAGTTATGCACAATACCAAAATATGCTTGCTCACTTGGCCCACCGTCTACACTGTAAGCATTATTACAAAAAAAACAACAACCCAGATTTACAAATGGCAGCAAATCTCAGCTGGTTTACATAATCCCTGAGGAAATGAAAGCGATGATGTAAGCTGTCTTAACAATTCCTCCTTCCACTTGTGTCTCTCTTTTGGATTTGTCATGACTGCTCTTCAGCAGCGTCACTTGTCATTTGATGTCAGATTTTGTCAAATCTCTGTAAAAACTGAAGGAGATAGGAGGTGAGGAAGGAAGAACTGAGCTCCAAAGCAAGAAAGTACAGGCTATGTGGAGGCAGGTGCTGGATATGCTACACTGAGGCGATGTGCAAAGTTCAGTCACAGCTGAAATGCTGATCAAAAGGGACTCGCAGAAGCGTGCTGCTCAGGGAAGAAAAGTAAATGAGCTATGACAGCAGATTTAGCCACGTATTTCATCAGATTTCCCCACAGTTCATTCTGGACACTTTCTAGAAATGACTGTGTGCTGTTTTCATAAAGTTGCTGCTAAAGCTGCTAAAAGTTCTTATGGACTTAATATGTTTCTCCGCTAGACAAACCTGTGGTTGTAATAAACTGAACTGATCTATTATATCGTGAAGAAGGAACCCACACTTTTTAGGTTTTCTAGACAGTGAATCATTAATATGCAGTATGAGGTATCACCTGAAGTTGTCAATCCTAGTTTCAAATTAATGATGTCTCAGCTATCAATAACTCTAGTTATAAAACATTTATGTGACTTGATGCACTGTACGATGAAGCAGCTGTGACAAAAGGTTAAGGGAATAAAATGCATCCTGATATTGTAACCTGTGTTGAATATGAAGATGGGAGCTTGAGAAATCAGAAAGAAGAGCAACATAAACTAAATCAAAATTTTTTATTCTTGGACATAATTTGCTCTGCATGTTTCACAGTTCAAACTGATCCTTGTTTTTCTTATACTTGGCCTTGATGCAACTCCAGAATTGATCCACTATCTGCAGCATGTCTTTTAAGGGAACCCCCAGTTTCCTTCTGATTGGCTGACAGAAGAAAACAGAAGAACAGCAAATGGGGTTGCTTCTCTCACAGTCAGAGCGCTATGTGTCTGCAAAGGCTACATTGGGGAGGGGTGACTATAGCTCAGAAGGATGTCTATTAATTAGAAAGTTGGTGGTTCGTGCCCAGTACTTTGCCCAAAGTATTCTTGGGCAAGTACTGAACCCTCAGTTGCTCCCAATGTGTTCATCAGAGTGTGAATGTCTATGAATGTTATATTGAAAGCACGTAGGCATACAAGAAAGTTCTTACATGAAGGTGTGTGTGAATGGACGAATGATGCTTGTAGTATAAAATACTTGTGCAATACAAGAATTAGTGCAAAAATATCTGCCCTTGTTGACATCATATAAGACAGGAGTACAAAAACACTGTCTGAAACAGAGCTTTTATGAAGGTGAAGTTTGAGCTACTGGTTCACAGGAATTTCTCGTTCATTCACTTTTTTGTTTGAAACTTCAGCCCGGTTCACTGCTGTAGCAGTATATATACGACAGAAAACCAGGAACAGCATAACAAGTTCACTTTGTGTTTCCACAGCATCACTGTACCTTCAACTCAAATAGACTGGCATTTCCCTTTTTATCTACCCATCAATCAGTAATACACTTTGTTACTGTGCAAGGTCACAGAGGCCTGGAGGACATAAGATTCGACAAGAGGTAATCTGAGCAGGTAACCAATCACTGACTCGTAGATACAGACAGTATCTCTACAGGTTCAGGGTTATCTCTATGGAGAAAATCCAAAATTTTAAACACAGGACATTATGCCGCCCAAGCTGATGAAATGCACGTCACACCATTAAAATGACCTACCAGAAATTTTTTCATGGTAGACCTCTACTTAGATGGCACATCAGATGATCCTCTCTCAGAATGTGCACTGCTTTATCACAGCTTTCCCACACTGCACTGTCACATCTGAATAATGCACAAAATGCACCTTAAAGGCGCATGGGGAAAAGAGGCCACAATGCATTTGAAATTGGTGTAAGTGAAATAAAATTGGCAGTAAACGTGCAGACAGGCAGGCGGCACTATGTGACGACAGCACATGTGCACTGATGGAGCTTTTATGGAGCGGGGCCACAGTGACAACAGCACTTACAGCCTCATAATGTAGCGATTAGTTTCAAATGGGACGAGCTGCGGTGGCGCTCTGGCAGCACCCTGCTCTCGGGGGCGCAGGAAGCCTGTCAGAGGGGACGGAGGAGCGTCCATCACCGCCGCTGCAGTCGGCAGCTCAACCTGGCAGGGCCTCCGGGCCAGAAGCACCCACCCCAACGCCCCCAATTCTTTTCCTCAGAGGAGTTATAAATCACCGGGCTCCTGACAGGAGCAGCAATGGAGAGGAGTCACCTTGGGTGGAGCTGCTGGCTTGTACGCTGGAAGATGTTCACTTACTAATGATTATTTTTTTCTCCTTATACAACCATTTATTCTCACACAGACACATACACACTGAGGGCCTTATGCAAAAAGCTCAGCACTCCTCAGCTGTCTCCCCATGTCCCTACCTAATGTAGTGTCCTCCTCAGTGATAACAGCATGACACTATATGAAAGCCCAACTGAGAATACAGCCATTACTGCCGCTGCTGCTCAGTCTCTTACATCTAGATACATGGGAACAAATGGGAGATAGTGAAGCACAAAGTCTAAACAAATAAGAACAATCAAAAGGCTCTGTGTGTGTGTGTGTGTGTGTGTGTGTGTGTGTGTGTGTGTGTGTG